>NW_025966334.1:10503-50000 GCF_021869965.1 Rhincodon typus
CAGAGGAAGTAAGGATAGACAATAACTGTTACATCAGAGGAAGTAAGACAGACAATAACTGTTACATCAGAGGAAGTAAGGATAGACAATAACTATTGACCTTAACTATAATGAATCGTGCCTGAGAATGAATCAGAAAATACATTACTGAAAATTCAACATTTCAAACTCTTAACCTGTTTCAAGATCTCTGCTAATGTTGCTCAAAACTATCACTAAAGACAAGGCAGGATCGGCTGGGATAGCTCACCTGATTTTCTTTCTCCCTGCATTGATATTAATGCGGGCATTGCCTCCAAATACTGAGATCAACAACTTGTGACCCAGGGATCATCCTGATTGTCTAACATAATGTGATAAAATAGCGCAGGGACTGTTTGAGGTGAAGCATAGATTTATAAATTAGAAACCAGACAGACGTATACTTGGATAAAAGATTTAAAACCATTATGCTGATAAGTTAAGATGATGAATTGGAAGGAAACACTTGTGGGGCATAAACACCAGCATGAACAAATTACGTCCAAGCTGCTCATACTCTAGACTACGTACTTTGTTAATAGTGCACCAATTTTAGTCTCTAAGTTTGAGAATTAAGTAATGGTGGAATAAATATTGCTCTTTTGTATGAAAGGCATAATACTTCAGCCCTCGTAATCAAAAAAGGGTCGCTAAAAGAATATCTCATTCGTAAACTTACAAGGCTATGGGGATAGAACAGTGGAATCGGACTGATTGGAATGCTCTGCAGAGACCTCGTGGACTGGATGGGTTGAATGATCTCCTTCTATGTCTTAATGACTGTGTTTCCTTGGTTGCTGCTTTGTCTTCTGTAATTTGTACTTCCTGTCTGTAGCTTCCCAGTGGAAAAATCATTCCATTACCCCCAGTGGTTCTGGGCGAATTGGGAAAAGACCCAAATAAAACTACGGTCTGCATTTATGGACATGTTGATGTCCAGCCTGCAAGAATCAAAGACGGATGGACTACAGATCCATATGTGCTAACAGAGAAGAATGGTCAGTATTGTGAAAGTGTGATAGCGCTTACCCTTACCTTAACTTCCATTAGTTTGAGTCATTTTGCTTATTTTTGTATTTCTTCTAGATGATTCAATGCTTATGTTATTTTCTTCCTGCAAATAAAGTCAAAATTATTACCTTCTCAGGCCCTTTCTCACTGTATTACTAAACCTGTCCTCTTGCATATCCTGACTTTTCATTGCTCCATCAGTCGCAGCTCTACCTTCACCTGATTGAGCCTTAAGATTTGAAGTTTCTTCCCACCTCATTACCTCTCTGTCTTCCTTAAAACCTACGTCTTTGATCAAGCTTTTAGACACTTGTCCTAATATTTCCTAACAGTGCAATACATGTGATTCAGTAATTTGATAGACATGTATAAGATTATTTCTGGTTTAGATAGGGTAGACAAAGAAAATGAATTGATTTAAAAAAATTGGAATTGGAAGATCGTCTCAGTAAAGGTGTCCATGAAACTATCATTGATTGTTATAAAAACCCTAATGTCCTTTTGAAATAATTCTTCATCTCCACTTTCATTGCTCTTGTAGGGAGACAGTTAGGGGCCATTACCACTTGTGTAATAAAGTTCATTCTCATGTCCCTGCTGCATCTCTTGCCTAAAACTTTAAATCTACGCCCTGTAGTCCTTGTACCATCATCTACTGAGAGCAGTTTTTCTTTTGATACTTCTTCTAAACCTCACACATCTTTATCAAATTAGATTGCTCCACCAAATAGCCAACTCAGGAAGGGTGGGCTGAATGGCCTACTACTATGCTGGATCATCCTCTAATTCATGGTATCATGCTATGTGATTTGGTGCCAAATTTTGTTCGATAACAGTCCTGCGAAGGAGCTCATGACCTTTCATTGCATTAAAGGTCTCGTATAAAAAAATGTTGGTGTTGGTTTAGTTGTATTACAACCTGCTGCTACCAGGTTCTGCAAATATTGGGTCATCAAGTGGAAATCATTTTCCTGTTTTTAATAATAATGCTTCCATTTGAATCTCTTGAAGGTAATCTTTATGGACGTGGAAGCTCAGATGACAAAGGCCCTATTTTAGCTTGGCTCCATGCCATTGAAGCATTTCAAGCACTGAAGCAAGTAGGTAACAGTTACAATAATGTCCTGCATTTATATAGCACCTTTAATTTACTAATGTGTTTTACAAGAGTATAATCAGACAGAATTTGACACTAAGCCTTTTGAGGAGATACTAGGACAGATGGGCAAAAACTTTGCCAAAGGTATATGCTTTTAGGAGTGTCTTCTATATCTCTGTGGAGGATAATGTGAAAGTTTAGTTAATTGACCAATGTTACCATTCATGATGCAACACTGAGCGGAGAGACAACTGAGTTTTAATAATCAAATAGACAGAAAGGTGATCTGCCTTCATACTTTAAAAGATGGGTTGATTGGTATTAATCAGTTTGTGAAGTGTAAATGTTTGAGATCTCCCCTTTTCCAATATCAGCAAGACCCCAGATGAGCAGTCCAATATGCTGCAACAGATTGAAAGGGAATAATGTGGGAGGGGTTTGTTGGGGGTGAAGAGGGCTTGATTTATTGCTGAGGTGCAAATTGAAATTGCTGGGAAGCCTTGAAGTATTCACTGCTCAGCAATATAACTCTGCTTTCATTTCAGGAGCTGCCAGTGAACTTGAAGTTTATTTTTGAAGGTATGGAGGAATCTGGATCCTCTGGGCTAGATGATCTCTTAACCAAGAAAAATGAGATCTTTTTTTCCAATGTAGAATTCATTGTTATCTCAGATAGTGCATGGCTAAGCAAGAAGCCAGCTCTGACCTATGGAACACGAGGACTGTGCTACTTTATTATAGAGGTACAAAGGGAATTTAATCATCTTAATCAACAGAACATACTTTTGATGGTAAACAATGAATTAATGCCAAGTAGTTTGGGTTAATTTAAAGAGCTTTTGATCATTCACTTAAAATCAAGGGAATTAAGTTTGGAAAAAGAAAAAAAAATATTCTGCTTCCGTTGCTCATAAATACAAAGACACCCAGAATGATATGGCTCGTGCTTTCTTATGCCACATCCCCATCACTGTTGCCATGCCAAACTCCATGGCCTTCTCATCCTGGACAAGCAATGTCAAGACTGTCTTCTTCACCTTCAAATCCCTCAGAAGCCTCATTCCTTCCCACCTTCACAGCTTTCTTCTCCTTAAGTCTACACCAATCCTCCTATCACCAATCACCACCTGATTGCCCAATACCAATGTTCCACTGTATACACATGTTCTTCCAGCTAACTTTCCATCTCTCTTGGCCTTCATAACTCCAAGTTCTATTTGTATATTGTATGGAGATTATACCTATCTGGAGAAGATTAACAGACTGAGTCTCTGTTCTCTTAAAGAGAGAAGGTTTAGAGGCGATGCAATAGTCTTTAAGATTACAAACATTGTTCATTATGTAAACTCAGACTTACTCTACTTCAGGGAAAGCAAAACTAAAGGTTTTGTATAAAAGATAGTCACCAACAAATCAAATGGGGAATTCTGAATTAATTTCTTTATCAAGAAAATAATGATAAAATAGATCTTGCTACCACAGGGAGTGTTAAAGCATATAGCATTTATGCATTTAGCAGGAGTCCAGATAAGCATATGAGGGAAAAAGCAATTAAAGGTTATGCTTATTGAGGGACATATGGGAAGATGGGAGGACGTTCCATTGGAGCATAATTGCTGGCATGAATTGCTTGAGCTGAATTGTCTGTTTTTGAGCTGTGGACTCTATATAATTCTATGTTGATTTGAAAAGTACTGGTGTTTCTACTGCTTATGTATATTCTGTACATAATCTGTCCCGCAGGTACAAGGTGCAAATCAAGATTTGCACTCTGGTTCATATGGGGGAACAGTCCATGAGGCAATGACTGACTTGATAGCTCTCTTGGGTAAGAATTAAGTTTACTCATGATGAAATTGAAGGTATAATGTTTTCAGACAGAGAATTTGACCAGGTAGAACTTGAACACATGACAATGTGCCTTTAACTTTAAGCTGGTGGAATATAAAGTGGTGAAAGTTATGTTAAAATTACGTAAAGCTCTGGTCAGACCTCATCCAGAGCAGAATGCTCAGTTCTGATATTGACAACCTCAGGAAGACTATATTAGTCACACGTGGTCTGCAGTCCAATTTAGCAGAGTTTCACTTCGGCTAAAAGGGGTAAATTATGTGGATAGATTGCATAGACAAGATTTCCGTTAGGTGGGGAAGAGTAAGAGGTAATCTAATTGATGTATTTAATGTCATTGATAGGATCAAGAGATAGAAAGATGAGAAAAGTCCAGATTAAGGCAGGGTAACCTTAGAATTTGAACCAGGCCAATAAGGGGTGTTGTCATGAAACACTTCTTCACGCAAAGGGAAGTGGAAATTTGGAACTCTTAACACTAAAAGCCTTGAAATTGAGGATTGTTGAAAATTTTATGACTGAGGTTAATAGATCTTCACTAAAGAAAGATGTTAAGGGTTATGGAACTAAAGTGAGTAAATGGAGTTAAGAGGCACACCAGCCACGATCTAATTGAATGGTAGAACAGGGATTGAATGGCCTCTCCCATTCATATCCTCTGTCAGTGAAAAATACAAAATATAATCCCAAGACTCAATGAACAATATTTTCTGAAACTTTAATACTTCAGTGGATAAAAATGCATGACTTAAAATACCGCTGATCACATTAGGTGGTCAGCTGATTCAGCTCCTTCTCATGCTGAGCTAGCAAGTTGAAATAATTCTATTGACTAAGAAGAAGAAAAACAATAATTTCCGGCTCCGGCTAGCATTTAGACTCCTGAAAAGGTCGTTGGCTGTCCATATTGGAATTGGACCAACGTCAATGGGATTAATTGCCAAAATAGAACAGAGAATTGCAGATGCTGAAAATCTGAAACACATATCTGAAGAAAAGTCATAGAGATGTACAGCACAGAAACAGACTCTTTGGTTCAACCCATCCATGCTGACCAGATATCTTAAATTAATCTAGTTCCATTTGCCAGCATTTGGCTCATATCCCTCCAAACTCTTCCTATTCATATACCCATCCACATGCCTTTTAAATGTTGTATTTGTACCAGCCTCCACCACTTCCTCTGACAGTTCATTCCATACATGCATCACCCTCTGCATGAAAAAGTTGCCCTTTAGGTCCCTTTAAAGCTTTCCCCCTTCACCTTAAACCTATGCCCTCTAGTTTGGGACTCCCCTACCCTGGAGAAAAGACTTTGACTATTCACCCTATCCGTGCCCCTCATGATTTTGTAAATCTCTATAAGGTCACCCTTCAGCTTCTGACGCTCCATGGAAAATAGTCCCAGCCTATTCAGCCTCTCCCTATGGCTCAAGCCCTCCATCCTAGCAGCATCCTTGTAAATGTTTTCTGAACCCTTTCAAGTTTCATAACATCCTTCCTATAGCAAGGAGACCAGAATTGCATGCAGTATTCCAAAAGTACCCTAACCAATATTCTGTGCAACCACAACATGTCCTCTCAACTCATATACTCAGTGCACTGACCAATAAAGGCAAGCATACCAAACGCTTCTTCACTATCTTGTCTAAATGTGACTCCACTGTCAAGGAACTATGAACCTGCACTCCAAGGTCCCTTCGTTTGGCAACACTCCCAGCACTTATCATTAAGTGTTTAAGTCCTGCCCTGATTTGCCTTACCAAAATGTAACACCTCACACTTATCTCAGTTAAACTCTATCTGCCACTCCTCGGCCCATCTGTTCAAGGTCCCATTGTACTCTGAGGTAACCTTCTTTGCTGTCCATTGATTTTGGTGTCATCTGCAAATATACTTACATACCTCCTGTGTACCCATCCAAATCATTTATATAAATGAAAAAAAGCAGTGGACCCAGCATCGAACCCAGCGGCACACCGCTGCTCACAGTCCTCCAGTCCAAAAAACAGCCCTCAACCAACACCCTCTGTCTCCTCCTTTCGAGAAAATTTTGTATCCAGATGGTTAGTCACTGGACTTGAAACATTAACTCTGCTTTCTTTCCACAGATGCTACCAGATATGCTGAGTTTCTTCAGCAATTTCTGTTTGTGTGTTGGGATTAATGGGTTAGTTCTACCAAATAGGCACAATAGGCTGAATGGCCTCCTTCTCTGTGATTCCGCATTGCCATTGAACTGACAATGGTATTAGTTTATTATATTTGGACTCTGTCTTTAATGTGTGTGTTTTCATCATGGTCGCAAGGTAGGAGAAGGAAAACTCTGCTGACTCTCATGTATGGTATTACTCTCCTTATTTCAGAAAGCATGTAAATTCATTTGAAGAATTTCAGGTAAGGGCAGAATGACTTATTAGGAAAACTTGGACAGACAAGGTTTGTATCTTCTGGAGTTTAGAATAGTAAGAGGTGACTTGATTGAAATATATAAGATACTGAGGGGTCTTGACAGAGTACATGTGGGAAGGATATTTCATCTACTTGGAGAATCTAGAACTAAGGAGTCTCTGTTTAAAAATAATAGGTCATCCATTTTAGTCAGCAATATGGAGATTATTTTTCTCCTGTGGAGTGTGGTGAGTCTTTGGAATGCGCTGCCTGAAAAGATGGTGAAAGCAGATTCTTTGAATATTTTTAAGGCAGAGGTGGATAGATGCTTGGTAAGAATGAGGGTATCGGGGTAGGTGGAAATGTGCAGTAATCAGATCAGCCATGATCTTATTGAATGGCACAGCAGGTCAAAGGACTAAGTGGACTATTCCTGCTCCTATTCTGTATATTCATATCTTTGAATTACAAATCATATTCACAGATTAATAATGAATATCTGGAAAAAATTGTGTGTACTGAAACTGTAGGGTAAGGATGGGATAAAATGCTTCATAAACGGATTAGGAAAGTAGATTGTAGATGCAATTTAGTTTTGGAAGACGAGAACATACGTTTAAGGGAAGAGACTGGACAAACAGAAGATTGTAGCGTTTCAAATGTTTATTTCCTTGAAGATCTGTGTGCAGGTGGACAAAACATTAAAAAAAACATAAAATTTGAGTTTTGAAATAGAGATGTAAACCTATAAGAGGCAATAAACAATATACTGGTCTGGCCACAGTTAATGTCCTGTGTGTAGTGTAGTTTTAGAAACTACAGTGCAACAAGCAGATGAGAACCAAAGGGTGTGCTGAACCTCAACACACCATGGAGAAACCAGTGATGGATGATCATACTCAGAAGGAGAGACTTAGTACAATGGAACTACTTCCACGACTATATTTTAAATTATGAATGATTTGGACAGAGCAAGACGGGAATGAGCATTTCTGCTGATCAGTGGATCACTGAAAGTGATAAATTCAATCACAAACATCAGTCTTGAGAGAAATTTATGACCTTTGAAGGATAGATGGATAAATATTTGAAGTGGAGGAAGAGAAGAAATAGGGGAGGAGTAAACAATTTGGCCCCTTGAGCTTTCTCTGCTATTCAGTATTTGATCTTCTATCTCAATTCCATTTTCCCTCCTTATCTCCATATCCATTTATTCCCTTAATGTCCAGAATATACTGAATTTATGGGTACAGAGCAGGGAAGTGGAATTATTTAAGTTTTGTGACTTTGCAGTCATGATGAGCTGAAGACAAACTTGCTGTTCTATAAACTACTATGATTCTAAGTTCATTAATCCAATTTCAGACAGCCTCGTGAATTCATCTGGTCATATTCTGATTCCGGGCATCGATTCAGATGTTGTGCCCCTAACAGATGAGGAGTGTCTTTTGTATGAACCAATTGAATTTAATCTTGAAGCTTTCAAGCATACCATTGGTACAACAGAACTCCTTCATAAAACCAAGGTATTCGTAATATTAAAAATATCTGTTAACTCAAAGTCTTTGGAAACATTAATCAAATACAAATATTGACTTAATTTGGGGTAAATGTCGTTTTTTCTAATTTGGCCATTTGTAGCTCAGTGGGTGGAAATCTCACCTCTGAGTCAAAAGATCATAGGCTTGAGTTCAAATCAGACAGTTCATTAAAGATCCCAGGCTAACACTCCAGTTGTCAGTACTGAGGAAGTACAGCACTACTGCCTGCCTTTCTACTGAGGTGTTAACCTGAAGCCTTGTCTGCCCTTTCTGGTGGATGTAAAAGATGTATTATTTTGAAGAAGATCAGGCAAGTTCTCCCCATTGTCCTCAATCAAAATTATGCAGTCGCATTATGTGGTCATTATCAAACTGTTATTCATAAGAATTTGCTTTGTGCAAATTGACTGTTACGTTCCCTACATTAGAAAAGTGACTATATTTCAAAATTAATTTGTTGGCTGTGGAGTTATTTGGAATATTCTGACGTCATGAAAAGTGCGACATAAATATAAGTTGTTTTAAATCTTGACAATGTTCTCAAATTAGGCAACACAAGGTGTTTCAATAATGAACTCCATATGCAGTGGAGACCAAAGTTTGTGCAGAATGGGCATAGTTCCTACTGCCAAATGCTTAGGATTTGCTTTTGTTTTAGGCTAAAAAAAAGGGAACAGTGCACATCAGTTTCTACCACAATATGATAAATACGTTTTTTTTTAAACACTCATGGGATGTGGACATCAATGACTGGGCGAGCATTATTATTCATCCTTAGTTGCCCTTGAGAAGGACATGCTGAGCTGCTTTCCTGAACCTCTGCGTTCCATTTAGAGTTTGTACCCCAAAAATGTCATTAAGAAGGGAATTCCAGGATTTTGACCCACCAATACAGAAGGAACAGTGACATATTTCCAAGTCAGGATGATGAGTGGCTTGGAGGGAGGCTTGCAGGTGGTGGTATTCCCATATACTTGCTGCCCTTGTTCTTCTGCATAATAGCTGTCGCAGGTTTGGAAATTATCATCTAATGCTTTAGAATAGCAATAAAGGATAATTTTGCATCGTATTATCTTGGTTCCTGGACCAACAATGTCTTTATTGTAAAGTTCTCATCCTTGTGTTCAAGTCCCTCCATATCCTAGTTTCTCATCTCTGCAATCACCTTCAACTCCAATTTTTTGGGTTCTCTGCATTCACCAATTCTGACCACTTGAGCACCCATGATTTATACTTGTCCACCATTAGCAAACAAGCTTTCAGCTGCTGATGTCCTAAACTTCAAAGTTCCCTTTGCCTCACTACCTCCCTCTCCTTTAAGATGCTCCTTAAAAAGCTATCTCCTTTTGTCTTAATATGTTCTAATGTAACTCGATGCCAAATTTGGTCAGATTATCACTCACATGAAATACCTTTTGTTTCACTGTGTTAGAGGAGCTTTATAAATGCAAGTTGCTGTGATTACAGCTGGTGAGCAAAGTGGGTCAGTGGAGTCCCAAGGACGGTCATTTTAATAACTCTTTGTGTTATCTTATGCAGATGGATGTTCTCCTTCATCGATGGCGATTTCCATCACTTTCTATTCATGGGATTGAAGGAGCTTTCTCAGGACCAGGAACTAAAACTGTTATCCCAGCCAAAGTGAAGGGAAAATTCTCCATACGCTTAGTGCCAAACATGGATCCTGAAAAACTGAGCAATCAGGTAAACATTGATCAGGAATGCTGATTTATCTTCAGCAAGAATTGAAGGGGAAATTCCACCCAAGCTGCAACTGGGAAAGTGGAAGCAGAAAGGAGGAGATGAGAGAGTGGAGGAGGAGGAGCAGAAATGTGAAAAAACAGTGGAAGGTGTAATGAATGTTTTATATTTTATACCTTGGATCTAGTAAAGACATGGCTTCACTTTCTACATTTAACAGGTTTTATTTGCAATGCTTTCAAAGTGTTTACTGTATGCTTCAGTTATAGCTTCTGCTCTTTTGTTTTTCTCTGAGGCCATATCTAGGCTTAACCATCAAGCACAGTGAGTAACAGGCTTGCATAATCAAACATTGAACAAATGAACACTACAACAGAGGGACAAATCAAAGCATGAAACATTTTTAATCCATGGCTGTGCTGCATTTATATCTGCCCCAGCAAGAAGACCTTCCTCTGTTGCATTGCAGCAAAGTGTGTCTATTCCCTTTCCTCAGAATACTTCATCAATTCTGTTATCATTCCCTGGTAGTTGAAATGGTCATCTTAGAAAGGTTGCTGGTTTTTCAGTGAGGCTGCATTTTGTTTATTGGTTCAAGTTTTTGATATAACTCCATTCATGGTGACAATTTCAGCTCTTACCCCTAACACCTCAAGTGGAATGGTTGCCTACTTGGAATATTCTAATGACTCCTTTTCTTCCTCCAACCTAGGATTTAGGACCGCAAAGAGCAGCAGGATGAAATTGTGTTTCTTCATAACAATCCATGAAATCTGTGAGTTCAGATAGCACAGAATTATAGAAAAAAATACTGTCCAGAGACAAAATAGTTGGCCCAACGACTCCAAGCTAGTGGTTATGTTGTACATGAGCATTCCCCCAACCTTCAACATCCTGCCCTATCAATGTATCCCTCTAGTTCTTTCTCCTACATGTACTTAATGCCTTTACCCTTAAAGGCATCTTGCCTCAATTTCAGGGGAGAAGATGTGAAATGATATTGTCACTGGATTAGTAAACCAGGGGCCTACTCTGTAATGCTGTTGGGACATTGGTTCAAATCCCACCATGGCAGATGATAGAATTTAAATTCAATTAATAAAAATCTGTAAGTAAAAGCTAGTCTCAGTTCATGTATCATTCTTATAAAGCTTTTTTTTTCCATCTGTGCCTCTGTATCCTTTTTGGTAATATGAAGACCAGCACAGAACAGTTCTCTAAGTATGGTCTAACTAAGGTTTAATGCAAGTTTAACTAATTCTCCAATTTTAAATTCTGCTCCACTGATAATGAACTGTTGGTGCTTGTTGTACATGTTAAAAACATTTTGTGCCCTTGTTAACCTGAGTCACCAATTTGTTGATCAATGAATCTGATGATGTCAGTTGTCAATGAGATATTGTGTTGTGACAGACTATTGTATCGTTACAGTGCTTCTGTATTTGTTGTTGATGTATTCAGATATTCCTTATAGGTGAAGACATATCTTAATGGAGTGTTTGCAGAACGTAGAACTCCCAACAAACTACGAATTACTTTACAATCTGGATCAAAAGCTTGGTTTGCTGATGTCACTGACAAGCTATATAATGCAGGTCGAAGAGCCATCAGAAAAGGCAAGTGAATATATGGTGAATTGTCAGGTGAAATCTTACAGGAATCTGTTGCTGATTCATGAAGCAACAGTCAAAACACATCTCTTTTCTCATAAGGGCAATTAAAGCCACAGCCATAGCTATATTCAAGGCAGAGCAGGGGAGTTTTACTTAAATGTCCAGGCCAATGTTTATCCTTCTAGCAGTACCACTAAATATATGCTTTTTTTTTAAGCAGTGGATGATTATGAACACACAAATTAGGAACAGGTTACCATTAGGATCTGGTCCGCATTGGCTGAGAGTGTGGTGGAGGCAGACATTTTATTTATCCATTCACAGATGAGAACATCGCTGGCTAGGCCAGCATTTATTGCCCACCCAGAGGCCAGTTAAGAGTCATTGCTGTGGGTCTAGAGTCACATGTAGTCCAGATCAGGCAGTTCCGTTCCCTAAAGGACATTAGTGAACCAGATGGATTTTGCCAATAATTGACAATGGTCATCTTTGGACTCGTAATTCCAGGTTTTTATTAAATTTGAATTCCACCATCTGCCATGGTGAGATTCAAGCCCAAGTCTCCAGAACATTACCTTGATAAAGAGTCCAACATTAATACCCCTAGGCCATCACACAACTGTGGCTTTCAAAAGTGAATTGGTTAATTATTTTAAAAGACAACTTTTTCAGGGCCATTGGGAAAAGGCTGGTTCAGTGGGATCAACTGAGTTGCTCTCACAGAGAACCACCGCAGACATGATGGGCTGAAGATCTAACGCAACACTTTTTTCATTTTGCCATTCTATGATTCTGTGCTTTTTGTGGAAGCTTGCTATCATAAATGGCTTGCCGCTTAACCCCACATTACGGTGGTGACTACACTTCAGCAAAAAAGCAACAAAAACAGAAGTTGCTGGAAAAACTCAGCAAGTCTGGCAGCATCTGTGAAGAAAAACATCAGAGTTAATGTTTCGGGTCCAGTGACCCTTCCTCAGAACGGGTTTGAGGAAGGGTCACCGGCCCCGAAACGTTAACTCTGATTTTTTCTTCACGGCTGCTGCCAGACCCGCTGAGCTTTTCCAGCAACTTCTGTTTTTTGTTCCTGATTTACAGCATCTGCAGTTCTTTTGGTTTTTATTCAGCAAAACAGCACCTTGGGTCATTTTATTAGGTTAATGGTGCTTTATGAATGCAAGTTGTTTTTCTTGTAAATCAGAAAACAAAATCACATGTCAATTGATACTGTGCGATTAAACTACGGAGCACAAACAAACATATTCCTGGGACCAAAGAGATTGATTCAATCCTGATTTCTCTTACGTTTCATGTGATTCAAAAGAGGACTTTTGAATGACTTCGGAGAATGGAATGAAAATTACACTGGGATTTCATGGGCAATGTCATCACTAGTTCTCGAGTTTGCACAATCTCTGCCTTTTTATTCTGTATTCTCACCTGAATGTTTTTCTACATCTATTGAGAGAGTGCTATGCCATCATTTGCAGTTATGTTGTATGCAAACATAAAATAACAAAAGAGAGAACCTGCATTTCTATAGCATCTTTTACAATCCCATTTACAATCTCACAAAGCCCCAAATGCTTTGCAGCCATTTAAATGTAGTCACTGTTCTAACGTAGGAAATGCAGCAGCACCGACTTGCACACAGCAGGCTTTTAAAAATACCAGTGCCAGGTCATCATTTTTCATGCTGCTTTTTGGATATAAATATTTGCCACAATAATTCCCTAGTCTTCTTTCAATTCATGACTAAGGGATTTTTACATCACCTTTAGTGGGTCTTTGTTTAATGTCTCACCCACAAAACAGCACATTCAACAGTGCAATACTCTCTCACTACTTACTGCATTATGAGTGTCAGCCTAGATATTATGTTTAAGGCTCAGGATTTGAACCTCCAACCTTTATGACTCAAGAGGCAAGAGTGTGACTGATCCATATTGCCAATACACATTCACGTTGTCAATAAAATCACTTTACTGGCTGGAGTGCTACCATTGTGTCCGAAGACCTAAATGGCACTCAGTCATATTTAAACCATTTTGGCAATCCCATCAAAGTCTCCTGTTTAATTCATGCTTGCACAAATTACTGATACTCAGTAAAGTAAATTTCAGAAATAGTTAACTATTGCTCACTTTGCACTTTATTTATTTTTGCTGTTGCTAAGTGTTTGGAATTGAAGCTGACCTGATCCGTGCAGGAGGAACGATTCCCATTGCCAGAATGCTCCAACATACAATGCAGAAAAGTGTGATGATGCTGCCAATTGGTGGAGCTGATGATGGTACACATTCTCGGAATGAGAAACTCAGCAGGTAAAAAAATACAGAATTATATACAATAGACTGCACAGAAAGAGGCCATTTGGCCCAACTAATCTGTGCTGGTGTTAACACTCAGTCAATCATAAAAGGGGAGATAACTGAATATTTAAAAACAAAGCTCAATTTACCAGTGTCAGCACAGTTTCATGAAGGGCAAGTCATACTTGACAAACCTGCTGGAGTTCTTTGAGAATGTAATCAGCAAAGTGGATAATGGGGATCTGGTGGATGTGGTATATCTAGGTTTCGAGAAGGCATTTGACAAGGTGCCACATGAAAGACTGATCCAGAAAGTTAGATCCTCAGGGTTAAGGGTAGAGTATTGGCTTGGATATAGATTGGCTGACTGATAGAAAGCAGAGGGTTGGGATAAATGGTCCTTCTTTGGATGGCGAACTGTAACTAGTGGGATGCCAAATAGTTCCGATCTCAAATCTCAACTGTTTATAATCTATCTAATTGTCCGCATACAGGGACAGAGTGTAACATGCTAAAATTCACAGATGATACCTAAAGTAGGTGGGAAAGCAGGCTGTGATGAGGAGATAAAGAGGTTACACATGGATATTGATAGGCTAGAGAATGGGCCAGAATCTGGCAGATGGAGTTTAATGTGGATGAGTGCGAGGTTGTCCATTTTGGCTGGAAAATAAAAGGGCATATTTTTACTTAAATGGGAAGCTGTAATGATTGTAATGAGGTCACCCAGGTCGACCTCATAGAATATGAGTTCCCTGATGGGGGGTTTTAATCAGACATCCTGACACTCTGAGAGCTGGCTCTGAGGGAGCTGTATCAGCATCAGGGACTTTCCAAATGTAAATAAAGGGCGACTTCGTGATGGGATACCAGCTTCTTTGGACTTATTTCAGAAGCAGATTCAAAGTGTGTCAATGCAGAGGGCTCTGTGTGTCCTTGTTCATGAAATGCGGAAAGCGGGTACGCAGGTGCAGCACATAATAAGAATGGCAAATGGAATCTTGGCATTTATTGCAAAAGGACTGGATTATCAAAGTCACAATTATATAAGGTGTTGGTGAGACCACACCTAGAGTACTGTGTCCAGTTTTAGTCTCCTTACTTGAGGAAGGATGTGGTAGCACTGGAGGCAGTTCAGAGGAGATTCACCAGATTGATTCCAGGGATGAAAGGGCTGTCATACGAGGAGTGGTTGAACAGCTTTGGGCTTCTCCTTGCTGGAGTTCAGAAGAATGAGAGTTGGGGAATGGAATCTGATTGAGGTGTATAAAATACTAAAGGGGATTGATAAAGTGGATGTTGAACAGATGTTCCCCTATCTGGAACGGTCTTGAACAAGAAGTCATTGATATAGAGTGAGAGGAGGTAGGTTGAAAACTGAGATGAGGAGAAACTACTTCTCTCAGTGGGTTCTGAATCTGTGGAACTCACTACCCCAGGGTGCAATGGAGGCAGAATCAATTAACAGATTCTAGAAAGAAATAGATATGTTTCTGATGAAAAGCAGGTTAAAGGGCTATGGGAAGAAGGCAGGAAAGTGGAGTTGAGACCAGAATAAGATCAGCCATGATCATGTTGAATGGCAGAGTGGGCTTGAGGGCTTAATAGCTTATTCCTGGTCCTTAATCCTAATGTTCCTCTGTTCACTACACTCAAGTCTCCTCTGATTAATTCACTCTACCCTATTTCAGCTTGCCATCATATAATTCTTTTCCCTTTTCTCTGAAATATTTTCATCTAGGTTCCCTTTCAAAGCATTTAAGCTATTTGTCTCAAGCAGTCTGTAAGTTTTCTCATATCTGTTTGTATGATGTTGTATTTTTCCTCTGTGTTAATTTTACCCCACCCACCAACTTTGGTAACGGCACTCATTCTTAGCCTGTAACTTATTACTACAAAAAGATTCAACTGCCTAAAAGTCTTCGAGCCAATTTTATGGAATGCATTGCCTGAAAGGCCAGTAGAGGTGTAGGAATATCTTGCTGCAACTATAAAGGACATTGGTAAGAGCACACCTGGAATACTGTCTGCAGATTTGATCTCCTTATCTAAGGAAGGATATTCTGGCTATTGAGAGAGTGCAAAGAAGGTTTACCACACAGATTCCTGGGATGGTGGGACTGACTTACAGGCAGAAATTGGATCGGTTAGGACCATATTCATTAGAGTTTAGAAGAAGCAAAGGAAGTCTCTTGCAATCCAATAAAATTCTAACAGAATTAGACAGTTAGATGCAAAAATGATGTTCTTGATGATCAGGGAGTCCAGAAGCAGGGCTCACAGTCTAAGGATAAGGGGGTAGACCTTTTAGTCAGGGATGAGGAGCAAGTTCTCAACAGATATTGGTCAGCCTCCGGAGTTTTCAGGACATTGTCAAGGTCAAAACATTGAAGACTTTCAAGCAATATATAGATATAGTTCTTAGAACTAATGGGATCAAAGGATATAGAGAGAATGCAGGATCAGGGTGCTAAGTGGGATGATCAGCCATGATCATAATGAATGGTGGAGCAGGCTCAAAGGCTGAATGACCTACTTCTGCTCCTATATTCTATGTTTCTGTCAGAACTTTCAAAGAGAATTGAATAAAGATTTCAAAAGGGAAACATTTGCAGTGCTGTGGGGAAAAAGTAGAGGAGTGGGAATAATTGGACAGCTCTTTTGAAGAGATAACTCAGCAAGATGGCCTCCCTCTGTGCTGTCCGCTTTATTTGGAATTAAATCCTCTTTAAACCAGATGTTGGGGAGTGGCAATTTTATCTTGTGTTTTGAATCAATTATTTTAATGAAAAATTAATAAACTTTGAATGACGAGATAAGAATAGAAATCGCAACCATGAAATCCAATCCCCTGTCTGTACAGATGCTGATACCCAGACACTAGTGGACGAGCTCCTTTGACTGAGTGTGGCAGTATCTCCTTAATGAGCATAGTTACCCTCACTCCACTGATGATTGGTCCCCTTTGACTTTGAGACATAATCATTTGGTTGAAGCTCATGCAGTATCTTTGCCATGTAAGTTGGGACTAGTTCAGTTTAAGAAATCTGGTTGGCATGGACGAATTGGGCTGAAGGGTCTGTTTTCATGCTGTATGACGCTATGATTCTATGAAATTGCTCTGGGAGTTGATTCCAGCAAAACCCAGGCATTGTTACTGATCGTGATCTCCAGCCCTTGTATGGCAGGTTAGATGGCTAGACTGTGAGTCAGTGGGTAGCACACTTGCTTTTGAGTCAGAAGGGACTCAAGTTCCACTCCAAATGCTTGACCATCTAAACTACGTTGACTTTCCGCTTTAGCCATGAGGGAGTGCTGAACTGTTAAGAGGTAAATCTTCCAGATCCACCCTTTTACATAGATGCAAAATATCCTACAACACAATTAAAATAAGATCAGGGGAGTTATCCCAGATGTCCTGACCAATATCCCTCAACTGATTTCACTAAAAGAAGCTCATTTGATCATTATCATAATGCTCTTTGTGTGAACTTGCTGTGTGTAATTCAGTTGCTACTTTTCCTACAACAGTGATTACACTTCAACGAAGTGCATACTTGGCTGTAAATAAATATCTTTTTTGTCTCTCTCGTATTTCCTATCAATGGGACCCAACCTTAATAGAATATTTCCACAGGTTGATGTTAAATATTTAAGAACTATATAAATCCATCCTGAGAAATAGGATCTTCTGGATTTTTTAATTCTCCTTTTAAAGGGATAGATAATTAAACAAATTTGCTTGTCCTGTCTTAATTTCTCCAAGATGGTTCTCTAAATTGGACAATCAAATTGGAGCTAATTTTACATTTCATGATGCTGATGTGATACTTCAGATGCTAGCATCCACAGAACTATCAGCATCCCTTTACAGAGCCTGAGCATAGAGGAATTTAGGATGCAGGTGATCCCCTTCCTTGCGGATGGTGGTACAAAGAAAATCAGGGATGTTCAAGAGACCAGAATAGGGTGGAATGCAAACAATTGTCAGGCTGGAGGTTACAGAGCGATTTGAAAACAAGAATGAGAATTTTAAATTCCTGGCAATACCAGGCCAGGAGCAATGTAAGTCTGCAGTCACAGGGATGGTGAATGAATGGCAGTTAGGATATTCACTTAATCCCTAAATTCTGTTTGTAATTAAATGTTCTTTTGTCTTTTTTCTTAGGGAAAGCTACATAAATGGGACAAAGTTGTTTGCAGCATTTATAACTGAGATTTCACAGCTTTAAGAAGAATGGTCCACATCATTATATATAGGTATAACATTTTTTTTGCTGCAATTAGTCAATCATTTTGTGTATTGTAATAAAGTGACATGAAATGAGAACGAAAGATAATTTAGAACTTCTAAAAAAAATGGCTATCAGGAATTGAAATTGTATGTATGCAAAGTTATTCCTCCAAATGTTAATCATGAAAATCTTATCTGTTGCATCTTTTCAAATGTAATGGGCAATAAGTTCATGAATCATGTTAATACATTTTAATTTGTAATATTTTAGCCTTGCAGGGGTCTATAATTCATAAGCTTTGCAACTACACAAGAATTGAGTTTATGAACACAAATGTGTTTTTTTTTCCTTTCTGTATTAATGTTAACCCATTTATTTTAAACATTTAATCAATCCCCTGGGCTGGACTAGTGGATACTAAGTTTGCTAGTGTCCTATTCTATTTACATCTGTGGTATTTTGATCGCCTTCAGAATGCAGAGTCAAAAATCCAAATATTGCTCACCTGGTGATGACTTATTATGTGAGGTGTCATCAAGCCGACAATGCAATGCCTGAAATGATGGCAGAAGTGGATTCAACAGTAATTTTCAAAAGAGAACTTGATAATTTTTTGAAGAAAATGACATTGCAGGATTACAGGGAAGGAGCAAGGAAAATAACTCGAATTGGATAGTTCTTTTAAAGAGATATCCTGCGATAATGGGCCAGTTTTCTGCTGTGTGATCCTGTATGGGGCAGTACTCTCTGCTTAGAAATGTTGATTAAAGAATAAAATAACTGAATCACCGTGCAGTCATATTCTGTGTAAGAACAGCTTTATAAATGTGACGTGTCACCATGATCAAAGTACTTGAAGTTTCCATCAAAAATAAAACTACTGCTATATACAAATCACCAACAATCTCAGAAAACTGTTTTCTTCACTTTCTTGTTGGCTTACACTTAAAGATTGCTCAAACCTTATTAAGTTATTGCACCCTTGGTGACTACCGCACAATGAAACATCTTATCTCATTGTCAGAAATAGTAAGAACTGTAGATGCTGGAGTCAGAGATAACAATGTGGAACTGGAGGAACACAGCAGGCCATGCAGCATCAGAGGAGCAGGAAAGTTGACCTAACTGAAGAAGGGTCCCAACCGAAAACACCAACTTTTCTGCTCCTCTAATGCTGCCTGGCCTGCTGTGTTCCTCCAGCTCCACACAGCGTTATCTCTTATCTCATTGTCAGCTGTGGTTCAGTGGGTAGCACATTTCATCTGAAGGGTTCAAACCCAAGTCAAGGGGCAAAATATTCAATATTGCAATCTAGGTTCGGTCAAGCACTTGACTGGCTTTTTTTGTGTGTTTATGTGATTCTCAATTCACTAGATACGCAGGCACAATGAGGTCGGCAAATCACGTGGAGGGTGCGAACAACCTGAAACCGTCATGGATTAAACGTCTTGGTGCCATATTTAAAGCCTGGGCTCCTAGTCAGGCTTCAAATATAATAAATTTAGTAAACTACAACAATTATATTATTATAATTTGTAACAGATTGCAACAAACTGCAAGTTAAAACTTTGCTATAGTTGGTCCACCGAGAGAATGGCCATTGACTATTTGGAACTCTGGCAGCAGAACGCAAACTCAAGGAACAAAAACAAAAAAGTTGCTGGAAAAGCTCGGCAGGTCTGGCAGCATCTATGAAGAAAATATCAGAGTTAACGTTTCGGGTTCGGTAACCCTTCCTCAGAAACTTTAACTCTGATTTATTTTTCTCCACAAATGCTGCCAGACCTGCTATATCTTTTCCAGCAGCTTCCGGTTTTCGTTCCTGATTTGAGGCATCTGCAGTTCTTTCGGGAAACATTACGGACACGTGCTCTCGGTCACGTGGAGCCTAGTGTATCACGTGACTCCCACCGTCAGCCTCATTCTCAGCGACGCCGACTTGCTGCTACGGCAGGCCACTTGTGACTAAGTACATGGTGAACGGTCGCTTCATTTTCGCGTACAGGTACGTCCGACTAACGACACGATCCCGTATCCCGGTCGCCCCGTTGGGTTACGGAGGTGGGCAGGAGCACTGTAGGCTCCGCGTTTCGTTTTTGTGGGGTGCTGAAGTAGAGAGGCGGCGGGCACTGCTCGCCCGAGGCTTTTTGGGCCTCCGCGCTGCCGTCGTTTCAACGGCCGAGCGAGTGGCAGTTGATACGATCGGCCTCGTATTGTGGGCGGGGTCCTGGGCGGCTGGTGCCACCTTCCCCCGCTGTTGATTGGCTGCCCCTCATTTGGGGGGTGGGGTTTGTAGTGTTGAATTTTGATTGGTTGTGTCCCCTGCCACTCGCCTGTAGCGTCAGAATGCCTTCTGCCCAATGGGTAAGAGAACTTGGCAGAGAGAGTCAACATGAGGAAGTAGGGGTGATCTCTTAGGTTGATCACTGATAAGATATAGCCTTGCAACTACCGCAAATGAGTACTTATATTTTAAAGAAGTGTATTGATGTTCATCAACCTTTTTATACATTTATTCGTACAAACTATTCGATATCGGAGAAAATATTCTGAGTGCAATATATTTGAGATAATATTATGTCAATGAACATCATCTTTCACATAAAACCACGTTGTTGTCTTTTTATTGAATTATTGTCGCTCGTTATTGAAACTATTGTTTACATAGCTTAAAGTGGAGCAATTTTTCTCTGGCAATTTTTGAATGTAATTAACAGCTGTTTCTCTTAAACAATCAAAGCTAGTTTAAAATTTGCAGTATTAATTTCATTTATGCTGCATTGTTAAAAGCTGTTGGAACTTTTGTGAGGTTTGGCAGCTTAGTTAATAAGCACACTTCTGAAAAGTCTTTGAGAGTTTTGGGAGGTGCCTTTGTTTTTACAGAGCCTTAATTCCCTCCAGGATACTCTAAAATTAGTGTGATGCAAGGATGTAAGTTTAAGGAAGAAACAAACTTCCAAGATTTGGAATTTGAAGTGTGGGAACTGACAATGTGAATAACCTTCAACAAAACCAAAGTGTGGGTCATCATCTAAATAAAAACCGAAAGAACTGCGGATGCTGTGAATCAGGAACAAAAACAGAAGTTGCAGTTCTGAGGAAGGGTCACAGGACCCGAAACGTTAACTCTGTTTTTTTTCCTCACAGATGCTGCCAGACCTGCTGAGCTTTTCCAGTAACATGAGTCATCATCTAATTTGTTGGAATTGTAACCTTCTTATGAACAATGTATCCAGCGTCCAGAATCTGTTTGGAGGATAAAAATAAGTGGAGCTGTATGACTTAAATTATGTGATGAGTTTAGAGAAGCTCTCAGTGATGTTCTTGTAGCAGATAAAATCAAAAGAAGTTTGTGTAAATGATAAGGATCCAGATTGGTAAATTGAGAAACTTCCTGCTGGCAGATTTGGTGACTAGAGTAAACTGAGTTTAGGTAATTAGCATGTTTTTTTAGTGTCTTATGTTATAATATGGAGTATACTATCTGATGGAAGTAGGTTCAGTAGTAACTTTCATATGGGAATTTGATAAATATTTGCATGTAGAGGTTAGCTTGGGTATGGATCAGGTGAATGACAGTATTTGGGTTACTCTTGTTTAAAAAAAGAATTGGCAAAGAAGCAATCAACCAAAAAGCCTCTTTCTGTGCTGTGTTATTAGCTTGCACATGTAGAAATGTGAAAATGCAGTAAAGTTTTTTGGGGAAAAAAATTTCAAAAATCCTGCATGTGCGACCTACAAATGAATTGTCTTCTAGTTTTTCTTTCCCTGAAAGCTTGACTCCCTTGTGCTGATAGAAATATTATTTTTGTCAAAAGACCTTTTTAAAAAGACATCAGCTACCCAAGTTTTACCTCAATATTTAAGAGACACAGTAGAACCATCAATGTAAAGCCATCAATTTCAGTTTTTTTCTAGTTGAATATAGAATTTGTAGAAACATTTGATGTTCCAAATGTTGGTTGCACGAAAATAAAAGCTGAAATAACTTTGCAGAATTTGCACTTGTTTATTTTCAGATGCTTATGTTATAGAAATAAAACAGTATTTTGGAAGAGCATTTCAAGATATTTTTTGCAGTTGAAGGGTCCAGGTGCTCAAACAATTGAAACAAAGGTTGGATCCCTGAATGCACATTGTGAAAGGTGAAGTTTCATCAGAGCCATTAGTTCTTCAGTTACTTGATACCTTTTTGATGCATTGAATCTGATATCAAAATGGCCAGTCTTGTTAAACAACTTTGAGTGGTTATCTTGAATCTTGGAATGTGGTTTCTTTCGTAAAGAACTAGTAATTCAGAATCACAGGCCGATGTTCTGGGTAGATAGGTTTGAATCCGACCATTGCAGATGGTGAAATTTGAATTGAATAAAAGGTTGTCCTAAAGGTGATCATTGTAACCATTGCCATAAAAACTCATCTAGTTCACTGATGTTCTTTAGGGAAGAACGTCTGCTCTTCATACCTAGTCTGGGCCTGCATGTGACTCCTAAATCTCAATAATGTGCGTGTTCCTTAACTGCCATTTTGCAATAAGTGCTAGCCTTGTCAGGGATGTCCTCATTTCCATGAATAAATAGCAAGAAAAAACAAGTTGTTCTGCGAATTCAATCCTAGAGATTGCAGGGAAAGAAATTGAAAAGTCAGAATGTACGGTATTAACATTATATTTTATTTTTATTTAAATATCTCATTCAAATTTTCACCGCTAACATTCAGGCCTTTACAGTGAGTTTAGAGTATCAATACTTTGAGTTCTGCTCCTCCTTACCACTACAAGTTTCTGAGCTTTGCTTTTAATATGTCAACCTTCTTTGCCTGAACTACCTTTTATGGTACCTTGGGAAAGACGTTTCTCCTGGATTTCATAATGAATTCATTACTGATTATCTTAATGATGTGTAGTTTTAGACCCCATGTACACGTGGAAATATCTTTTCTTACAAACTTTATCAAAAGCTTTTGCAATTTTAAAATCCCGATTAGGTGTCTCAGATTTCCTTTTTTTTTAAATAGATGAAACAGTCCCAGCCTGTTTGATCCTTCCCGTTTAGTTATTAGCTGGATCACGGTCACTAGGTAGGGGTAGGGGGGTAATTTTGGTACAGCAAAAGAATTGACTTTGAGTCTAAGTAATATATTGTTATTAGGAATGTAATGCAAAGATGTACATTTTCTCTTTTTTTATTAATGCCACATTTTTTGAAGATTACGTACTATAGAATATATCACTATGACATTCATTGTGGGTAAAACTGTTGCCTGTATATCCATGAAACTATCTGTTTTCAATGGGGGAGGGAAGCGATGTGAAGCACAACGCATCACACTAGCTTCACCCTTGTTGAAATCTGAAGTTAAGGCTACAGTCGCATAATGCTCAGCCATAGAACACTTTAAATTAGCTTTGGTTGCCAATGTAGCCTTTGACATTAAACTTAACCAACAACAACAACTTGCATTTCTGTAGCATCTCTCTATGTTATAGAAATGAGTCAAGGTGCTTCAGTGTCATAAATTAGACAAATTTGACAATGCGCTACATAAAATGATCAAAACCTTGGCTAAAAAGTTAGATTCCCATCAACATCAGTATGATATTGTATTGCATTCTGAAGGGAAGGTTTCACAAATAAAAAGTCAGTGTTGTCTCAGTACAATAATTATATTTGTATATCGTGCCTTTCCCAAATACAGGACATTCCAAAGTACTGTATAACTGGTGAAATATCTTTTAAATGTAGTTGTTGTTTCAAGTCAGGAAATGATGCAGCCAAGTTGCATAGTGCAAATTCCCAAAAACTGCAATGGATAACCAAATAATCTGTTTCTAATGTTTTTGATTAATGAAGAAATATCAGTCAGGATACTGGGAAGAACGCTATGCTTTTTTTTTTGAATGGTGCTACGGGATCTATTATAACCACCTGGGAAGATGGTGAGGCCTTGGTTTAATGCCTCATCCGAAAGATGACAGCATTGACAATGCAGCATTCTTGCAGTACTGTTTTGAGAGCATCAATTTAATTTTGTGCTCAACTCTCTGGACCAAGATTTAAACCTCTCTCATTCTGAGTTGAGAGTGCTACTTGCTGGATCAGGTTGCCAAGTAACTTATACTTGGGCAGAAAGATAATTCTGTCATTTATTGATGTCCAAATTCAAGGTTGTGCCGTTATTGAAATTCTTTGATCACCAGCTAATAAACTTGTTAAGAGAAGGTGTGTGCATTGACACTGCTGTAAGGTAATGAGTTGGAAGCGGGACAGCGTTTGTGATGGATTCAACGCACAGTGCATTTTATGGCAGAATTAATTTACCTGAATGGCAAAACATGCTGTTTAGAGCCTATTGAAAATGAGTCTCATTGAACTGCTGCAAACAGAACTCATGACTGAAACCATAGTAATGTCCAAACTAAAACTGGTTGATATTACTGGAAACATGCAGTGAGTAGAGGAAAATTAGACAATTAAAATTGATGCGTACAAAATCAATCTTAGGTTCTCTTATGGCAGTATGAACTGTGTGAGATTGTGGGGAGATTTATACAATCATCTCCATCCCATCTCTGACACCAATTGTAGCACTTTTCTTGAAAAGTATTGCGTAACTTCACCAGCCCAGTGAAAAATTCTCGCTCCAGTGCATAATCTTCATTACTCAACTTGTTAGAGTTTGAAATTAATTTCACCATTTTCCCAAATGTCTAGAGACTGTGCTGATGAGTTTCAAACAATTGATTGTTAAACTGCAACATCAGCCCATGTTTCAAATTTAGTTTCTTTAGTAGTCATAGACTAAGGCAAAGGAAGTGACAAGTGGGAAGCGTGTGGTAAACATTGTACAGTTTGAATCTACACATTTTGAAAATTAGCAATGACTGCAAAATTCTGAATATTTTCTGAATGGGTGGTGCTAGAAAGAAAACTTGAGCAATAAGAAAGATAATGGAGTAGACAGAAGATTTCACTTACCTATCTGATATTTCTAATATAGTATGAGAAAGAAATTTTCTGTTTTAAATGTTGCCCTAAAAGTTTGACATTAATTGAGACCATAAAAAATATTGTGACATCCTAAAGTCTTTCACAGCTAAGTAAATTATTTTTGAAATATGTCACTGTTCTAATAGAGGATGATGTGGAGTAAACTTCCATAAACACGGTATGATAAATAGCAGATAATCTTCTCTGTTGGTGTTGGTTGAAAGCTCAAATATTGGTCACTATTCCAGACGGCATTCTCCTATTCTTCTTCAGATTAGTGGCAAGGCGTCTTTTATAAGAAGGCAAACATTTTAATGTTTCATCTGAGATATTGCATTTCTGACAGTGCAGCGTGCCTTCCGTTCTGGCGCTAGGAGAGTTGGTGTAGACCGTGGACTTAAGTTCTGGAACAAGACTTGAACACGGGATCTTTTGACCCAAAAGTGAGAGTACTGCCCTACTTAGCCACCTTGTGTGATTTAAAAATTCCTAACCCCGTTATTTTTTTAACCCTTTTAAATAGTTTGCTTGAGGTTAAGCTAAGTTACACTACCAGAAGGACTTAGAAGCGTTGGAAGGAGTACAGAGTAGGTTCACCAGGATGTTTCCTGGTCTCAAGGGCATTGGCTATGAGGAAAGGTTAAAAAGACTAGGCTTGTTTTCACTGGAAAAACAGCAGCTGAGAGGAGACCTGATTGAGGTCTACAAAATTATGAGAGGCATGCTTAGGGTGGATAGTCAGAAGCTTTTTCCTAGGGTTGAAGTTTCAATGACCAAGGGGGCACAGGCTCAAGGTGAGAGGGGGAGAGTTTAAGGGAGACGTGCGAAGGAGGTTTTTCACAGAGTGGTAGGACCCCGGAACACACTGCCAGAAGAGGTGGTGGAAGCAGGCACGTTGGTGACATTTGAGGCACTTGGATGGTTATATGAATAGGGAGGAAATAGATGGATACGGACCTAATAAGGTCAGAAGGTTTGTTTTTAGATTAGTTAGGGCATGATGATTCACACAGGCTTGGAGGGCTGAAGGGCTTATTCCTGTGCTGTACTTTTAAGTTTTGGAAATCCTAGAATTGTTGGGAAAGCAGTCAGCATGTATAGTACTTTACCGCCCACTCACTATCTATTATTTGAAGTAAATCCGATGTGAAAGTAGCTGAAATATCCATATCGGTCCACATGTGGTTTGTATCTTCTAGAGTAAGTTTGTAAATTGTCTCTTAGTACTATTCAAAGAAGAATAAGAGGATTTTTCTAGCATTCTGGGTCAACATATTTTCTTAACCAACATCACTAGAAATAATTATCTTCTTTATTTGTCTAATGGCTTTTAGGAACTTGCTATACACAAGCTGATGGTTGAATTTTGCTACATTTGAGCAGGACCTAATGTCAGAAATGCTGACTTGGCATTGATATACCTTGAGATGTCCTGAGATCACAATACGAGCCATATAAATGCAAGTTCTCTGATTCAGGCAAAGAAACTACATGTGAGCCATGCTGACTTTTGGTATCAAATCTCCGTGTCCCTTGCATTTTTACTGCTCTTTGAATTATCTGTGTCACTGTAATCAAACATAACATAAAATTAGCATCAATATTTTTGGGAATAATAAAGTTGAATTTTATTAAATTATTTGTAACCAGTTAATTTTCACTGGAATAAGTGTTGATGTAATTAGGTCAACAACAATAACTTGTATTCATATAATGCCTTTAATATAGGCATCCCAGAGTGTTTTATGATGCTTGTGAAGTAATGACACTGACCCACATGAACAAATACTATATCAGATGACTTAAAACTCTGTCAGATGTAGGTTTTATGAAGAATCTTAAAAGGGGAAAGTGAGACAGAGATGCGTATGGAATGAATTCCAGAGCATGGGCTTGATCAGCTCACTTTTCCCACTGACAAAAAGATATATTCTATCTTGGCTTCCACTTATGAATTGGAAGCAGAAGAATCAATGTGATTTAAGCAAGTTAATTTGATTGAAGATTGGACTGTGAATCACAAAGTTTGAATTAAGCTAAAGTCGAAGAGTTGTGTGCTCTCAACACCAGGATTTTTTTTTTTTATCTCTGCTAATGAATGGTTTATCCTTGATGAGACATTTGCAAAGTGCATTCAAATGCTTTTTTCGTCAGCTTTGAGACCTTTGTTTAATATTAATGTGGATTGATGAAGTTGGAAAGAGTCACTGCAGCTATTTCAAGAATGAATCAAACTGTTACTTAAATGTAATGAAATATTGGAGCACAATCAACATAGTACTTGAGCTCAAGAAAAGGCTGTTAGAATTCTGAAATAAAAACAAAATGCTGTGAATATCTAACAGTTCAGGTAGTCTTTGTTTAAAAATAGAGTGAACATTTCAGGACAAAAACCTTTTATCAGAATATTCTTGCATATCCATGATTGTAATTATTCTGCCATTGGCAGATTTGCCTTCACCTGCTTTGGGGTGGTTGTGGGGGCGTGCCCACACCTCGGTTGATGAATCAGTTCAGTGTTGTACACTGCTAGGGGGGCACACTGAGGATGGCAAAGACACAGAATGTACTCTGGGTGGAGGGCTTCAATAATCATCATCAAGGGTGGCTTGGCAGCAACATTGTTGATTTAGCTGGCTGAGTGCTAAAGGACAAAGGTGCTGGACAGGGCCTGTGTCAACATTGAGGGAAGAAGTTTTTAACCCTATCCTTACCTTTAGCAGCTGCATCTATCCATGTTGGTATCTGTGTAAGAGTGACCACTACACAGTCCTTCGAGGCAATGCCTTCACAATTGCGACGCCCTTCAACATGTTGTATGGCAACTTCCACCTTGCTGAATGGGATAGATATTGAACAGATCTTGCAACTCCAGCCTGAGTGCTGTGCTATTCAATCACAATCTGTAACTTCACGACCTGCCATATTACCCCACTTTACCATTACAACTAAGTCAGGCGATCAACCCTGTTTCGATGAAGAATACAGGAGGGCACACAAGAAGCAGCACCCAGGCATACCTAAAAATGTGTCAACCAAGTGAAGCTGAGACACAGGACTACTTGCATGCAAAGACCAGCATAAGCAGCATGCGATAAGTGATTTAGCAATCAACAGGTGAGATCTCAGCTCTGTAGTTGTGCTACATGTGGTCGTAAAGAAGAAACAGATCCTTTGGTCCAACTTGCTCATGTTGACCAGATTTTCGAACCTTAACTAGTCCCAGTTGCCTGTATTTGGCCCTTATCCTTCTAAACCTTTCCAATTCCAAATGCCTTTTAAATGTTCTAGCTGTACCTCATCTACCACTTCTCCTGGCAGTTCATTCCATATGCACTGTACCCTCTATGTGAAAGTTTTCTCTTAGTACCATGAAAGTGATGGAATATTAAACAACTCACTGGAAGAGGAGGCTCCACAAATACCCCATCCTCAATGATGGGAAAGGTTAGCATTTCAGAACAAAAGATAAGGCTGGAGCATTTGAAAGCATCTTCACCCAGAGATGCTGAGTGGATTATTCAACTTGGCTTTCTCCTGTGTTTCCCTGCATCACAGATCCTAGCCTTGAGCCAATTCTATTCACTCCATGTGACACTGAGAAACTTTTGAAGGCACTGATTACTGTACAGGACCAAGGGTCCTGACAACATTCCAGAAAAAAAAGTACCAAAGACTTATGCTCTAGAACTAGCTGCACCTTTAGACAAGCTGTTTCTATATAACCACGTCAGGGCATTTGCCTCACACTGTGGAAAATTGCCTGGGTTGACTTGTCCACGCAAAACAGTACAAATCTAACGCAGCCAATTACCACCCCATCAGTCTATTCTCAAAGTAATGGAGGGTGTCGTTGACGGTGCTAATCAAATGGCACTTAATAATGATTTATTCAGTGATGCTCATTTTGAGTTCAGCCAAGCTGACTCCGCCCCTAGCCTCATTACAGCCTTCGTCCAAACATGACCAAAAGAACTAAACTTGAGGGGATGTGAGGGTGACTGACTTTGACCTCAAGGTAACATTTACCAAGTATGGTGTCAAGGAGCCCTAGCAAAATTGGAACTGATAGGAATCGGGGATAAACTCACTGCTGGTAGAAGTCATATTAGCAAAAAAGAAGATGGTTGCGATTGTTTCGGGTTGCAGGACATTGTTCCAGGAGCTCATCAACTGGTTCATCAGTAACTTTCCTTCCATTATAAGGTCAGAGGTGGGGTGTTGTCTGATGATTGCACAATGTTGAGCATCATTCATGACCCCTCAGATACTGAAACAGTCTGTGTTCAAATATGGCAAGACCTGGACAACATTCAGACTTGGGTTGATATAGAAAGTAGTATTCACACCAAACTAGTGCCAGGAAATTACTATTTCTAACAAGAGAGAACCCAAGTATCTTGACATGCAATGCCATTACCAGTACTGAATCCTCTACTGTCAACATTCTGGGGACTACCATTAATCAGAAACTGAACTAGATCAGCCATGTAAGCACTGTGGCTACAAGGGTAGGTTGGGGGCTAGGAATTCTGTGGTAACTCACCTCGGCTCCTTAATACCATATACACAGAACAAATGAGGAATGATGGAATACTCCCCACTTGGCTAGATGTGTGCAGGTCCAACAACGCGCAAGAAGCTTGACATCATCCAGGACGAAGCAACCCGCATGTTTTTCACACCATTTAACTCCTTGAATATTCACTCTGGCAGCAGTTTGTACCATCTTCAAGATGTACTGCAACATCTCACTAATTGTCTTATGACAGCACCTTCCAAATTTGACACCTCTATCATTTAGAAGAACAAGGGCAGCAAATGAATTAAGGGTTATGGTGTGTGGGCAGGTAAGTGGAGCTGAGTCTCAAAAAAATCAGCCATGATCTTATTGAATGGCGGGGCAGGCTCGAGGGGCCGGATGGCCTACTCCTGCTCCTTGTTCTTAAGTTCTTATGTTCTTATTATGTAAATGCTAGGAAATATCACCATCTGCAAATATCTGTCCAAGATGCACAGTATCCTGATTTGGAACTGTGGCACTATTCCTTCACTATTGTTAGGTCAAAATTGTGGAACTCCCTCCTGAACTGCACTGTGGCTGCACCTACACCTCCATGGACTGTATTGGTTTAAGAAGGCAGCTCACTATCACTTTCTCAATAGCAATTAAGTTGGACAATAAATGCTGGCTTAGCCAGCGATCCCCATATTCCATAAATGATTTAAAAAAAAACCCTTTAAAAAAGTAGGTTCAGGCTTGTAGTGGAAATGGGATTAGGGCCCTGAAGGGTTTAAGCAGGGTGGTATCTTTTGGAGTCAAGTCTCAGCAAGTATCAAACAAATTGAAATATGAATTATAAGCAACTGTAATAGTATGGTAAATTTGAATCGCCTTGCTTATTTTCTGCTACTTAGCTCAGACTTGTTGTCTTGGCAACTTTTTTGGTTGTATGGAGACAATTATTGTTGAAGATTATCAGAGATCTATGAAGAGGATAATTGGTATTACAAACTTGATTAGTCATAGCAAAATTTATATATTCATCAGCATCCCTAAGACTGTTCTTATTAGAAGTGCTGATTTGTGAGCATTTTGAGTTTGGAACGATATGATCTTGGGCAGTATAACATTTTAAAAAATGTAGATTGCATTGATTTAGTTGCAGGATATTTCATATCCTATTGTATTACAGCTTTTGAAGCTGTAACTGGCAGAGCGGATACCAGAGAACATGATATTTTTGGATTATAAAAATTATTCAGTCAGGTGCCATGTTAGAGATGTTTGCAATTTCAGTGTTCATATTATTATGAGGTGTTAGCGTGGATTGAAACAGAGAATAGAATAGAAAGAAATGGGTAATTTTTTGGTTGGCAGATTGCAAGGAGTGTGGTGTTATAGTGATCAATATTTGGACCTCAACTATTTATAATCTGAATCAATGGTTTAGATGAGAGGACTGAGTGTAGAATATCTAGAACAGAAACAGAAGTTGCTGGAAAAGCTGACCAGGTCTGACAGCAGCTGTGAAGAAAACATCAGAGTTAACATGTTGTGTCCGGTGACCCTTCGTCAGAACTGATGGTAGCTAGAGAAACATTGGTTTATATCCAGAAAATAGGGAGGAAGGTGGGGTAGGGAGTAAACAATAGGATAAAGGATAGAGACAAAGAGGAAGAAGAGTAGTTGGATAGGCAAAGGAGTTGATAACAATCCGGCTGGGAGGGTGAATAGCTATTGATGGGGACTGTTAGTGACTAACAATAGGTAGTGAGTAATGGCAGGCTATGTGATAACAAGGCCTGGTATGTGGGGTAGGGGGCTAGGACATGGGAAAGTTTTTAGGCCCTAAAATCATTGAACTCAATATTGAGTCTGGAGGGCTGCAGGGTCCCCAAATGGAAAATGGGGTGTTTTTCTTCCAGCTTGTGCTGAGCTTTGCTGGAGCACTGCAGCAAGGCTGAGACAGAGATGATGGCTAGGGAACAGGGTGGTGTGTGAAAGTGGCAGGCAACAGGTAGCTCAGAGTATTTTTTGTGAGCAGAATATAGATATTCTGCAAGGCGGTCACCCAGACTACGCTTTGTTTCCCCATGTGGAGACCACATTGTGAGCAGCGAATGCAGTTGACTAGATTCTGGGAAGTGCAGGTGAAGTGCTGCTTCACCTGGAAGGTGTGTTTGGGCCCTTGGATACTGGGGAGGGAGGAGGTAAATGGGCAGGTGTTACACCTTCACCAGTTGCATGGGAAGGTGCCGAGGGCTGTAAAGTGGGAGGGGGGGTGGTGGTGTTGGGGGTGAAGACAGAGTGGACCAGGATGTCCCAGAGAGAACAGTGGTGGGGTGGAATATGTGTCTGGTGGTGACATCTTGCTGGATGTGGTGGAAATGGTGTCTGATGATCTGCTGGATGTGGATGCTGGTGGGATGGTAGGTAAGGACAAGGGGAACCCTATCGCTGTTGCGGGAGGGAAGGGAGGGGTGAGGGCAGAAGTGCGGGAGATGGGTTGGACTCGGTTGAGGGCCCTGTCGACAATGGTGCTGGGAAATCCTCAGTTGAGGACGAAGATAGACATTTCGGAGGCTCCCTTGTCAAAGTTGGCCTCATCTGAACATACGTGATGGAGACGGAAGAACAGGGAGAATGGAATGGAGTCTTTACAGGAAGCAGGGTGCGAGGATGTATAGCCCAGGTAGCTGTGGGAGTTGGTGGGTTTATAGTGGATGTTAGTGGCCAGTCTATCCCCAGAAATGGAAACAGGAAGGGAGTAGTCAGAGATAGGGCAGGGTGGAAATTGGCTGACTCTTTAAAAGTTGATGCATAGGTGCCAGGATGGAGGCCAGGTTATGTATTAACTTTCTGTAGTAAGTCATCAGCCCAAGGAAGGACCTAAGCTTCTACAGACGTAGGAGTCAGGGCACCTTTTGATTGCCCCACTTTATCTTCCAACGGGTGTGACCCAGTCTTGTGACCTACTTGGGCTACAGAGTCAACTTGGGGTGTCTGGAATGGACATTTTCCCTTCTTAGGCATATGCCTGTTTGGGAGAAACATCTAAGGACTATGGCCAAATTCTTTAAGTGCTCCTTATTGGGCTTCCCTGTTATTAGCATGTCATCTAGATAAATGGAGACCTGGGGTAGACCTTGTAAAATGTTCTCTATCATCTGCTGAAAAATTGCCGATGATACCCTAAATGCAGTCTCTTACATTGGTACAAACCCTCATGGTTATTAATTGTAGCATACTTTTGGGAATCCTCATCTAATTGCAATTGTGTAAGTATGCATGGTTCATGTCCAGCTTTGTGAAGGACAGCTTCCCTTGCCAGCTTTGCATATATATCCTCAAAGTGGATGATTGGGTATTTATCCAGCTGCAAAAAGCTGTTTACTGTTGGTTCAAGATCCCCAGAAAGGCAAACCAATCCATTTGGGCTTCACAATTGGTGCAACTGGCGCTGCCCATTTTACACACTGGACTGGTTTGACGATTCCTTCGTTTTCCAGCCTTTTGATTTCTTCCTCTACTTCTGCCTGTAAGGCAAATGGCCCTGTGCAGGCCTTGCAGAATCATGGATATGCTTCCTGGTCAACATGCAAGGCGGCCCTGGCTCTTTTGATAGTCCCAAGATCTTCCTGAAAAGCTTCCGGATATTTAATTATGACTTCATTCAAGCAGCCATTTTCGAATCAAAAAATATTGAGCCAATTTAGGTGAATCTTTCTCAACCAATTTTACTCTATCAAGCTTGGGTAACTGAGCCAGCTGCTTCTCATGAAAAACCAGAACTGAAGTTTTACCCTTAATCTGTAAAGGTTCTTGGTACAGGTTCTCAGTCTAGCCGAGGACTTGCGCAATTTAAGGGTCGGAGTCCAGAGTGAATTTTGTTAAAGACTGGTTCAGCGAATACTGAAATGGCCATGCTGGAGGTTTTGACCTCCATTTAACTAGACATTTATTTTGATTCGTTCTGATTTGGATGTTGCTAAGCAATTTAGCTGTTCCAAACGAGATGTTGGTGGACTTTCCAGGGTGTGTACTCTTCAGGATGCTGGCCTATTAGTTCTCTTATTTAATTGAGGTATAGTGGGACTCTCTTACTGTCTCGAGTCTGCATAGTGGCAGCAACTAAAATGGCTTGCCGGCCCGAATCCTGAAGAAAATGTTAATCATTTGGCCGAGGCATGGTTTTGTTGTGGGGTTCTGCCGTGGGCTGATGTAGAGTCCCTGTGTTCACGATATGGCCCGAGTGAGGCTATGCAATTGTCTTTAGTCAAGTGCCATTCCCCCCCAAGCTCGATTGGACTGGTGAGGGTATCCACTTCCATCGGAATGCCCTGCAACTCATATGCTCTACTTGCTGCATTTTTCAATGATAATGCCAGTTGTAGTGCCTGTTTAAAGTCTAGTTGGGCTTCAGCTCGTAGGTGCTTTTGCATTGTTATGTCATTAATCCTGCATACCAAACAGTCCCAGGGTTAAACCAAAGTCAATGCCTCTGCCAGTTATCTTAACCTCGTCAAAAATCCCGATATGGATTCCCCTCGTTCTCGAATTGCCGAGTAAGACTGATTAGTGTCTCAGAAACGGCTTGGGTCATAATTATTCCTTAACTAAATTCGTCATCTCTTGAAAGGTATCCATATCTGGTGCCTCAGGGAAAGTTAGGCTCGCAAGCTGTCAGGAGAATTACTCTTGGTTTTCATCTGTCCCAATGTCATTTGCCCAGACAAAATAATGCATTCCTTCTGCATACTAGGCCCAGTCTTTGGCAGCATCGAATGAGTCAAGCTTCCCAAATAACAGTATGATGCTCGGAATGCTTGCCCTAACTCAAAGATGCCTATTGCAAGTGAATTTCTTCAGGAGCATGCTTTTCTTTCATTGCCATTGAAATAACTCCGCAGAGGCCAGTATCTCATCACCAAGTCACCCTTTATTTACATGTGGAGAGTCCTAGACACTGATCCAGCTCCCTCAGAGTGAACAGATGTCTGCCACTCCTGTTCTTATCTGTCAGCCAGCGTTCCCTAATTGGACTAGATTAACAGCCCCAAACAGGGAAGTCATGTTCTATGAGGTCCACCTGGCTGATCTTGTTACAGTCACTACACTGTTTTTAATTGAATCTGAATTAAATCTTAGAACTTGAACAACAGAAATAGAAGTAAGTATTGGGATGATAGATTTCTTAACCTGAAGTTTGGGTAGGCATGTAGGCCAAGTGCTAGCAAGAAGTAGAACCATACAGAATTGAATTTTATTTGCCATATGGCCCAGTTGGTTTATGCTGGTGTTTCTGATCCCTGCAAGCTTCCTCCCACCTCTTTCTGTCTCATCTTCACGGGTATCCTATTTATTTCATCCCCTTGTACTTAGTGAGCTTCCCCTTAAGCACATCTGTGCTATTAGTAAGCACAGAAAAACTTTCAGGAAAGAAGGAGGGCATTCTCTTGTCCACTCCATATTTGAATTCAGAAGATGAACTAAGTGTTCAAGATAGTAAAGAAATAGTGGCTGACCTGGAAGTACTGCCCTTTTCTCACGTGAAAACTGCATTTTTTTTTTGTTAAACAGAAAAATACTACAGGTAAGCTGGTGGACATGGGGATCACAAGGGTGTTCTAGAAATCATTGGAATGGGCACAAGCTTAGGCAGTCAAGGGTTTGAAGGAAGATACTCTCACCTGTCTCCTCAATCAGCTTTGCTTTAGTTTCTTTATTTTCTTGTGTCTTGGCTCATGCTGGCTTCTAGACATATTTTAATAAAAAGGAAAAGAATTGATGATGTCAGAGCTCACTTTATACTGGTGGGGAGAAGAGCTACTCCTTTATTTAAGTTTTACTATTGCACCTACAAAATGGAACCAGTATATAGAGGAAAATAAATTGCGCTTCAAATTCCTTCTCTTAAGTCACAAGTTAGTGCCCTGGAGACGTGGGTTCAAAACCCTACTACAGCAACTGATGGAATTTGAATTCAATTAATAAATCTGATGTATAGAGCTAATTTGAAAAATGTTGCCATGAAATTGTTGTAAAATCCCATCTGTTGCACTAATGTCCCTTAAGGAAGGAAATGTGCCATCCTTGCCTGGTCTGGCCTATGTGTGATTCCAGATCCACAGTGGTTGACTCTAATGGTCCTCTGAAATGGCCTAGTAAGCCACTTAGATCAAGGGCAATTAGGGATGGACAAGAAAGAATAAATAAAATTTGCTGAAGAATACTCAGCTATGGCTTTATATTCCATTTATTTTGAAGTGGGATTTTGCTGTCAGCCATGTTAAATCTAATTGTTGGCCACAAGATGTCAGGCATGTACCATATTTGTCAACATGCAGAGTGTTCAGTGATCTACTGCACTGTAACACTGAGACTATGCAAGACTATGCTGTCACTTAGTCTGCTAAATCTTGAATTTCTGTATACTCTTAACAAGCTTAGTTTGACAAATAAAACCAAGAACTGTGGACGCTGGAAACCTGAAACAAAAACAGAAATTGCTGGAGAAATTCTGCAGGTCTGGCAGCATTTGCGGAGGGAAAACAAAGTCAACATTTTGTGTCCAGAGAAGGGCAATTTAGGTTGTCAAATGTAATATTGTCTGCGATTTTAAACATGTTATTCTGTGACACTGACATGTTCACGGCATCCACTCCACTCCACTCCCTCCACTCACTCCCTCACACAGAGGCCACATTGCATTTGTTTCCCATCTGTATAGCTTTGCTTTTCCTGAAAGGGATTGTGTGTACAGTTTTCATGTAACCTCAATCAATAGGTATCAATATGGAAATTTGTCTAGAAAGGATTCGGAGTCTTTTAAAAACATTGTGCACTTTCCTTGTTGCTTTTCAAAATTGAAGTTGAATTTCAGTCAAGCCTTTACAATCTTGAGACATCCCAAAGCATTTTACAGCCGAAAAGAACTTTTGAAATATAGTCACTGTTGTAATGGAGAAAACCTGCCGATTGTATGAGAGGAAGAAACATAAACTGTATTCAAAAGTCATCTGTTCATCAATACAAGCTACTTTAAACGTATTTTAAATTAATCTTCAGAAATTATTTCACCTGATTCACAAGAATGGTTCCAGGTGTGAGGAACTGAAGTTATATGTATATCGATAGGAGAAGCTGGGGCTGTACGTGTTTGAGAATGTTTAGGGGAGCTTTGATAGAGGTATTCATAATCATGAGCAAACTGGTCAGAGTTAAGAGGAAGAAATGTCCTATCTGTGGAAGGATTGAGAACTAAGATGCGCAAATTGGTAAAGGAGGCAACAGTAATCGGAGAAAAAAAAGTTTGACACGGTGAGTAGATTGCATTGCCTAAGAGTCAGATAGTAGGAACTGCCGATGCTGGAGTCTGAGATAACAAGGTGTGGAACTGGAGGAACACAGCAGGCCAGGCAGCATCAGAGGAGCAGGAAAGCTGACATTTCGGGTCCGGACCTTTCTTCCGAAATGGGGGAGGGGAAAGGGGCTCTGTAATAAATAGAGAGAGGGGGCGCGGTGATAGAAGATGGATGGTGGAGCAGATAAGTGGGAGAGAAGACGGACAGGTCAAGGAGGCGGGGATGAAGCTAGTAAAGGTGACTGTAGGTAGGAAGTGGGGGTGGGGGTTGGTCAGTGAGTTGGGAGGAGCGGATAGGTGGGAGAGAAGATGGACAGGTCAAGGAGGTGGGGGTGAGGGGGGTGCTGGTCTTGGGATGAGGTCGGGGGTGGGGAGACTTTGAAGCTAGTAAAGTCCACATTGGGACCATTAGGCTGTAGGCTTCCAAGGCCGAATATGAGGTGCTGTTCCTCCAGTTTCCGGGTGGCATCGTTGTGACACTGGAGGAGGCCCAGGATGGACATGTCGTCCAGGGAGTGGGAGGGGGAGTTGCCTAAGACTGTTGCTTTCAAAGGATGATTGGATTATTATGTGAAGATAAAGATTTGCAGAGTTATAACCAAAATATGGACGAGTAGGATTAAGTGAATTGTTCTTGTAGAGATCCAGCACAGTGCTTCAGTGCTATATCCATTTTATGACCGAAGCCAGAAGCTTTATTTCCGAAATGTATGGGAACTGGAATCTGAGATGCCTACTCATAGACTGCGGCATGCGTCCCTAAGTGCTGAGCAGGTCATAGCCACTCACTTTCCCTGTCACCTGAGTTGTCAATGATCTATTTCACAGTAATAACGATGTCACCAACAGCGTGTGACGGGAAAAGAAGTCACCGGGAACTACTAACTGTGTAATGCTTATGGAAAATTGTTGTGCAAAACCTTTTAAATTGCCCGCGGAGCTCCCAAATCGCTGACCAGAACAGACTTTAATGTGAGAGTTCTGAACGTGGCTGCACAGCTCCACCAAGTGGATAGAACCACGATAATTTGAGAATAAAAATCGAACGGGAAATGCTGTCAGAAAGGTTACTAAGAATGTCAACAATACGGAGGAGTTTAGACGAAAGGAGTTGTGCCACATGCAAATCTTTTAAAAAAGTGTATTTCTATATTCAAAAATAAAAGTCGGAATCTTGCTGAGGCCTAGCCCCATCAAATTAGTCCGCCTTTCTTACCCTAGCCCCGGACATTATTGCACTCCAACTTTCTGGAGGTTTGAGCTGATAAACCATAGGTGAACACAACGGGACATTCTGGCACCTTCTTCGATGAATGACAGGACAGTCAGTCCTTTAATCGTCGAGATTTAATGATGGAGAGAGGCAAGAAGTCAAATCAAGTACAAGAAGATGAAGAAAGAACGGGGAAGGAAGATTGAATTTAGAGAGATGGAAATTACATAGGAATAGTTGGGTTTATAATGTAATTTTTTGCATCTCCAAGAACTTACTACATATCGGAAAGAGACGCAGTAATTAAATTTCGGTTTCTGGGTCATAACTCGATTGGCATTGTACAAACATTTATCCCATCATTTAACGTTTAATTGTCGGCCTTAATTATACAAATCCAACAAGTTCTTGAGAGTAACGGGAGGCTGAACAAGAGGTGCCATTAAGTTGTAGAGTGCCAGGAATCAGCCAGCAAATTCTGGTGATTTTGCGACCCAAAACGTTTACGTTTATCTTCATCCGTTGAATTTTTTTGGACGATTCAAACGTTAGTTTGTCCTTAGCACTCCATTAATTTTTCCATTGAGATATATCATATTATTGTGATAGTGAGACTTGAACTTCTCCGGAAATGTAAACCGAATGGGCCCTCGCATCCGTATTAGCCGTACTGAAGCATTTAAACTTAGAAAGGCTCGTTGTAATGCTTTGTTTCTCAGCTCCAGAACCCTGGATATCTGATATGCCAGAATCTGAAAAAGGTGACCTGCTTTTGTCACACACACTTGGGAGTTGTGGCATTGGTCTGGTATGTTGGATTTTGTTTTGCACAATTGTTCAATGTCTGTATTAATCCATACAATTAAAATCATTGATTAATTTTCCTTCACAGATGCTGCCAGACCTGCTGAGTTTTTCCAGCAACTTTTGTTTTTGTTCCTGATTTACAGCATCCGCAGTTCTTTCGGTTCTTGATTAATAAATCAGTTCATGCTCACTGTAACATTGGTGGGACAGGATTGTTGTCAGTTTCTTTAAGAGAAGTGTTCTGTCCTTTGAAGAACTGATGCCATGAGCTGTAATTTTCAGATATGCTTGCATTTACGTTATCTCTCAAAACAGAAAGCTTGATAGTTATTTCTAACACAACAGTGAAAGGACGGTGAATATAGATTTACTCCTCACTTTTTCAAAAACAATTTCATATGTACTTAAAGACTTGCAAGGCTATGGGGGACGAAGTGGACAGAGAGACTAATAAACTTCACATTATATTAACAATGGATCAGTAGGTGGCATTGCCGCCTTTGAGTTAAAGTGTTCTGTGTTCAAATCCCATTCAGGACATCTCAGCCTCAGTTTCTGTTTTGGAATGCTGCACTGTCTGAAGCGCTGTCTTTTGGATGAGATGTTAAACTCGAGACTGCAGCAGATGGATGTACAACTGTCATTGGATCTATTTTGAAGACGAGCAGGGGAGTTCTTCCTGTTGTCACTTAATCAACATCACAAAAACAGATGATTTGGTTGATATCACATTACTGTTTGCCTGAGCTTGCTGTGCAAACATTGACTACCATATTCCCTGCATTACTAAAGTGACTACACTTCAAGTAGTGCTTCATTGACTGTAAAGTGTTTTGAGACATTTGGTGG
>NW_025966335.1:0-22495 GCF_021869965.1 Rhincodon typus
TTTTTGTGTTTGAGGCTTTGGAGTGAGATTTGGATCCAGGACCCTCTGAATTGAAGGGGAATTTGGTACCAATTGAGATAAAACATAATCTCATTACCTTGAATCGTATGGGGATAGCGAGGCCACAGCAAATTAAAAATAGAATTAGTATGTGATACCATTTTATTTGAGTGTTTCCTTAATTAGTTGTCAATATGCAATGCCTTTGGCATTTGGACTGCGACCCTTGGCACTCTGAGATTTATTTCATCTGAGGAATGCTAAAAGTGCATAACATCGGGAATTAATTTTTATATATGGATTTCGGAGGCTGGGGCAGCACTTATTGCCCATCCCTATTCTCCCTTGAGAAAACATTTCCTGTATTTACTTTGTGCCTCCTATTAATTCCCTACATTTGTACTTATGCCTCCTTATTCCTCTATTTCTCCCCTCTGTCCCTTCTGCAAAAGAACATATGAGCAGGAGAAACTCAACAGGTCTGGCTGCATCTGTGGAGAAGGAAAGCAGAGTTAGCAGTTCTGAACATTTCTGAAGAAGAGTCATGTCGGGCTCAAAATGTTAACTCTTGCTTTTTTTCTCCACAGATACTGCGAATCCAATTAGGTTTCTCTGGCATTTTCTGTGTTTGTTTCAGATTTTCAGCATCTACAATATTTTGATTTTAATTGGGTGCAGGAGTAGGCTTGATCCCACAAGCCTGCTCTGCCATTCAGTAAGATAGTGGCTGATCTGAATTACTCCGTATTCCCACCCACACCCTTTCATCCCTTTACTAACCAAGAATGTATTTACTTTTGCCTTAAAAGTATTCAAACACTCTGCTTCCACCACCTTTTCAGGAAGAGAGAGTTCCAAAGAGTCCCAATCCTCTGAGAGAAAAACAATCTCGTTTCTGTCTTAAATAGCTGACCCCTCATTTTAAACGGTGCTCCATACTTCTAGATTCTTTCACAAGAGGAAACATCCTATCAACATGCACCACATAAAGATCCCTCAGGATCTTCTAAATATTTTCACCAAACCTCTTCAGAAATGTTATGGCACAATACTTGAGCAATTGGCACTGGAATTAGGGACATTAAGACTGTGCCACAAAAGCCTTCAAAATACGCCACTGCAGACCAAACCAGCGCTAAAATATTTTTAATCAGCCGATTTGGACATATTGTGACTCATCTGGGGCAGGTGGGACTGAGCATGGTCTTTGTAGCCCACAGGTAGGGACAATGGGGAAGTGATGGCCTAGTGATGTTAATTCTGGACTGTTAATCCAGAGGCCAAGTTAATGTTCTGGGGAGATGGGGTTCAAATCCCACCACCAAAGATAGTGGAATTTGATATCAATAAAAATCTGCAGTTAAGAGTCTAATGATGACCATGAGTCCATCGTCAATTGTTGAAAAAACAATCTGGGTCACTAATATCCTTCTTGGAAGGAAACTGTAACCCTTAGCTGGTCTGGCCTACATGTGGTTGGCTTTTAACTGCCCTTTAGGAATGGGCAATAAATGCTGGCCTAGCCAGAGATGCTCTCATCCCATGAATGAATAAAAAAAAAACTACCACTGTGCCGCAAGAACCTTGATGTCAGGTTGGTGATGCACTACACTCTCCGCTATACCAGCTGAGCTATACAAGGAGAGACTTCAACTTCTATGTTTCAGTCAAGATCCATCATGCTTCTAAATACCAGCTGATGCAACTCAAGTCCATCCAAACTTTCCTCTTAAAACAACCCACCCATTCCCGGTATTTGTCTTGTAAACCTTCTTCGAACTGTTTTGAATACCTTTACATTCTTCCTTAAATCAGGAAACCATATTGTACACATTTGACCTTGCCAGTGCCTGTATAACTGAAACATAACCTCCCTCTTTTGTAGTCAATTCCCCTCATAATAAATGATAACATTCTATTAGCTTTCATCATTACTTGTTTTCATTGTTCCTTGTGTCTTTGATATAATCCTTTATAACTGCTCTGATTTCCTCAGTAAAGTAGTGCTGCCAGTTCCTGCTCTGGCAGCTAAACAATGATTCATGGAATGAACCTTGGAAGTCAGATTTACTTTTTATTGTCTTGCTAACGCTGGTGTGTTATCACTGGTGTTGGTCTCGTTTGCTGAATACTTCAGAATACACTAATATGCCCTTAATTATGGTGGCAAACTGAACACCAAGGAAGCTAAATTGAGATCCACATCAGGCAAATAATGTTGTAAAGGATTATATCTGGAGTGATTGGAAGGAAGACAAAAGCATGTCTCTTACATTTCATGTCACTTCAGAAACTGGTGATATATCTGTAACTTGTAGCCACCTGCCAGTATGATGTTTGTATACAGGCAGGTTGACAATAAAAAATGTAGGAACAGAGGTTCACTATTTTTCAAAAACACAATAGAACTTTGGTTTTAAAACGATTTGTTCTCCTACATTTCCTTGTGTTTCTTTCTTGCGCCATACTTTCTCTTGATTTCCCTAGGTCTGCATTGACCTCTGATATGGCAATGCCTCCCCCACCCCCTCCCCCCGTCCCCCGCCACTTTCTGTCTTCTGTAACCTTGCATTCTTATAATATTTAGATCTTTGCATTCCAATCCTAATGAACATTTCTTAGTTTAATTAGTGGTCATACCTTCTCTTGATGAGGTCCTATGACGTTGGGTTCTGTTCCTATACCACTCCACTTGTCTAGGAAATTAGTTTAAAATAGATCCGATCTAACTAGAAAATGACAAGCTGCTCCTTTTGTATATTTCTTGTGAAATAGACAGTTTGATAGCTTACATTTTGGTGGCATGGTGGTTAGCTCTGCTGCATCATAGTGCCAGGGATCCGGGTTCGATTTTGCCTTCGGGCGACCGTCTGTGTGGAGTTTGCACGTTCTCTCCGTATCTGTGTGGGTTTCCTCCGGGTGCTTCGGTTTCCTCCCACAGTCCAAAGATGTGCGGGTTAGGTGGATTGGCCATGCTAAATTGCTCATAGTGTAAGATAGGTGGATTAGCATGGGAAATGCAGGGTTACAGGGATAGGGAAGGGGGACTGGGTCTGGGTGGAATGCTGTTCAGAGGGTCGGTGTGACTCAATGGGCTGAGTGGCCTGCTTCCACACTGTAGGAGTTCTATGATTCTATTTTGCAGCATTTTAATAGAATGTACATGAGTTTGTTGATAGGAGAATTGTACACAATGGTAGGATCTCTGAATCCAGGGTTAAAGGACCTGAAAACTGCTCTATTGTAGTTAGATGGTAAAGGCAGAGCTCTGCTTCTGGGATTTGTCAACTTGACAGATAATTTCAAATTGGAGAGAATAGCTCATGAAAACCTTAAATTGTTAGTTTTCCCTAAAAAATCAAAACCTAATTTTTTAAATCAACATGTGTGGATGTATTATGACACAGCTCTGGGACAGGTGGCTCCTGAGCCCAGGTCCTCTGGCTCAGAGGTAGTGACACCACTACTGTACTTCTAGACCCTTAAGATGAAAACGTAATCTTAGGTTTTGAGAATTTATTTGTATTCAAAATGGTTAATTTTTCAAATTGTATTTATGGCCTGAATAATATATTATGCTGAATTTACATATTCCCTTGCCAGCAAGTTTGAAGTTTGTGGGAACCTGGAAAATCCAGTGGGTGAACTCTGCACTGTCCACTCACCGACTCCGTACCTTTCTGAAATTTTACGGGTTGGCGGCACCTGGGTGGGATGGGTGAAGATGTTGGGCATCCCACTTTTAATACCTATTGAGACTCCTAAAAGTCTCACAGCATGGAAACAGACCTTTTGGCTCAACTCACCCCTGCTGACTAAGTTTCCTAAACTGACCTAGTCCCATTTGTCTGTATTTGCCCCATATCTTTCTAAACCTTTCCTATCCATGTACCTGTCCTAATGTGTTTTAAATGTTGTAACTGTACTCACGTTTACCACTTCCTCTGATGCATCCCATATATGCACCACCCTCTGTGTGAAAAAATTGCCCCTCGAATCCCTTTTAAATTTTACCCCTCTCACCTTAAACCTATGCCCATAAATGACTAGTTAATGGCAAACTAAGGACCTCATTCCCACCACCACTGATTTTCCACAGTGGCAGGAAAGGCCCGTTGCCATGTAGGAATCCTGACAGATATATCTATACAGAATAGTGTGGCCCTCGTCTGCGGGTCGACAGAGCCCTTTGGAGGCATTCTCTAATCCTCCAGCTCACCTTTCACTAGTCCCCACTTTTTACCCTTTACCTGGGCTCTAGAACCCAACCTAGCTGGGGTCCTTGGCAAGGTGAAGAAACTGATAGTCATAGAAGTACTTACCTCTCCCAGATAGCAGCGTTGAGATCACAGAACTGTTGGTGAACTGCTTGGCTGCCAGCTGTCCAAGATGGACTTCCAACTGCAACAAGGGCAGATGTATTTCTCTTGCCTTAGAGAAAATAACACCTTTCCCAGTAGGGAAGCAACTGTAGGCAGGCTTCCTCCTATGTTTTAATGGGGAATGTAGGCACGTGCAAGGAACGTGCACCCTGTAGAATTCAGTCCTTTATTTGTTGTAACTTAATACATTTTCCATTCCTTTTCCTTTAAAATGCGGTGACCAGGACAGGTTTCTTCTTTAACAAAGTCGTAAATCAGTTTGAAAGCATCATGTTTACACGGTGGTTGTGCATAGAGGAATATCAAAATCTTACCCCAATATTTAGAACAATCTGATTTACCTGATGGAGAAAATAGGTTAGAAACTGCTTTTGACTATACACTAAAATTGCAAAATAGTTTGTTAGCAATGAAACGTTCCTTGTTTTCTCATGCACAGTATTTTCTTTTCCCAGTTGCAGCCCCTGAGTCCTGACCTACATTCGGAAATTTAAGTGCAAACTTTTTTCTCAATTTACACAAGTATCGAGTTTAGTGCAAATGTGCAATCTATGCTGAGAATTTCAAAGATGTTTTGCTGCAGTTGGTTAAAGTGTTTCTTCTACATTGTGAAAGTAAAGCTCCATATGGTGCTTGGGCTTTCCAATTACTTATACAGTTGTAATTTCTTCTTTGCAAGATTAATATCCACATTATTTCTGAAATAATAAGACATTGTAAAAATTATTTTCAGGTATTTTGTGTTGCTACCCAAGGTGAAAACTGTTGAGAATGGAGCATTTTAATGGGCTCTCATGGCTGATAAGGAAGTACTCCACAACATGGAGAAAGAATGAGAGATCTCACACTGCAGTATCATTATTTAAAAATGATCTGTTCATTGTACGGCTTAAAATAGTATGCAGGCCTCCCATAGCAGACTCTCTAACTTATTAGAGGAAGACTAACGGTGCATTTTGTTGTCCCTGAGGTTGAATTGACCCCAAAATAAATAAATATTAATGACCATGGGCCATCCCCTGATTCAGTTGATGATTAAGTTCATTTAAAGAATATGATCGATACATCCCCCACCCCCCAGAAAAAAAAAACCTACTTTGGACCTCTACTAATCCCTCTGTTAATTAAGAACTGCTCCATTCCTTTTCTGAGTACTTGAACAAAAATCTGCTCTTGATGCAGTAGTTGTGAGCCTCTTACAAAAGTCAGCAATCTTAATGGTCAGGTAATTACTTTTTTGTCATGCTTGGTTCATGATTTTGTACTCTTCACTCAGCACAAAAGAAATCTCCAACATGTACCTCAGAAGATTCCTCTTGTGAGTTTAGAATCTTGGGATCACATTTGCTAGACCATCCTTTGAGAATTCTGTTCTTGCTCTTTTATTATGATTGACCCTGTACTAACGAACAGAATACTTTTCCCATACCAATCGTCTTCTCCAATAGCCACTGTTAACCTTTGCAAAAATTGTTGGTACTTTATTCTGTAAATAGCCACTAGAAAGAAAAGGTTGTGGCCAATTCATCTGGGCAGAATTAAAATTGAGCTCCCAGACCTGAAACGCTAAAGGACAAATCATCTGTGCTGAGCAGCCCATTATTATGATTTTACCTGCTGGTGGTTTTAATTTTATAATTTTGTTTCAATTTCAGGATCAAAACCTTTCCGATGTACCCTCTGCAACTTTGCGACAGCACAGTTAGGAGATGCCCGTAATCATGTCAAACGGCACCTTGGAGTTCGCGAGTATAAATGCCACATATGTGGGTAAGTGCTCCAACAGTGTATCTTGTTTTCCAAAAGGAATGTCATGGGTACCATTTTTCTGAGAAGGTGATTAAAAACCCGGAGTACCAGAAAATTTGAAAAAGAGTGTCTGTTTTAGTATACAGTTTTTATTATAGACTACAAATTGCACATGTTGCCTTTGCTAGCTTTAGTGCGTTTGTGACTGGCAACTTGTAGGTTCAACGCATATTGAGAATGAGAACCTTTTCAAGTGACTTTTATTTCAATCTGCACCATTTGATATTCCTGAATAAAATAGCAGTTAATGGAGCAAATTCCTATTTTGTTTTAGAGTAATAATATTTGGATTAAAGGAAAATAGTGGTAAATCGTGAGAAACTATGCTAGTTTCAGAACTAAAGGCACAAGACCTGTCTAAGGAAAGGCTAAGAGATAAGAATATCTCATTTGGATAGCAGTGTAAAATTTGAATATTAGCATTCTGAAAATTTTTTGATGTTACTATTAACACCTTGTGAATGTTAGTAAGTGAGAGACCTCACTCACATAAATTGAACACAAGAATTAAAAGAATATACTATACTTGGTGAAGTTTGTTTCATTTTAATTAAAATGAGATGAGTGTAGTAGAATGCTTTCTTGAACCCGTTTATTTCCTGTTGGATCAAGCTTTCAGCTAATCAAACAATTACAGAACTTGGAGGAGTGGAAATAGTATGTTAAGATCTCCAAGATAAACCCAACTGAAAGAATGTTTTAAAATTAGTTGATTTATTTATAAACGATGTTTTGAGTCTGTTTATTGCCTGTTGTAAATGGAATAATGAGTGGTGAGTAGGTTCAACAAACACATTTTTGTGTCTGTGTCACATCTGTTAACCATTTAGATGATTACAGGTTTAGAATTTCTTCTATGAAAAGCAAACCTAATAAAAGGATCCTCCTTGCGCTCATGCACTGTGACTGTCTGGATTCATGCTAATAGCTACCACCTTGGGCATTTGGACAAAGGTAGCAGTTTGAAATCAATACAGAATCAATATTTGAATCTTGCTGCTTTACATGCTAAATTGTTGGCAGTACACACATCTGCAGAGATCTGAATAATGAGCATGAACACCCGATTGCTCTTGTTTTCAGCATCCAGAATAAAGACAAAGCCATTTTATGAATTAAAGAGCTGCAGCTTTGGGGATGTCTCATTGTAAAGGAGTTTTCAGCAATGGCAGTCTTAAATTTAATCCGCTTATGTGCAATACATTGAGTTTCCATCGCATTGCTGTTAAATTGAATTAAATGTTCAATTGCATGCATGTGAGACCTGTGGTTAATGTCTGTTTTAGTTATAAAGCTTATACAATATTTTTGTTTTGAAGCATGCTGCAGTTCTTGTTACTTTCTAAACTTTAATCCTTATTTTAGTAAAATTCATCAAATGAAACACACAGCATTATCCAAAAAGGGTCAGTAGTTATGTGTGTGCAACTGTATTAAGGGTTTAATCGTTGCTCATCTGTTGGTTAATTAACAAAGAATTGCTGAAAAGTAATTGGATGGGAGAATGTAGCTATGTTTTTCTCTGTGTTCAGTGTTTCACATTATGATCCAGAAAACAATGTGGTAGATGATGGTATTTTAATATCACTAGTGCCATTAATTATGCTTTGTGTTTAATTTACATTGTAATTATTTTTAATCAACCTGTTTGGACGTGTTATAACACACCTCCGTGGCTGGTGGGACTTGAACTTGGACCTCTAGCCCAAAGATAGGGACACTACCACTGCTACACAAGACCCCTGAAATTATAATTTGATGGCTTAACTCTTTCATTTGACCTACATTTCTAATCGACTTGTTCAGAGATATTATTATACCCCTTTGGAGGAGGTGGGACTTGAATCCAGACCTTTTGGCCAGAGTAGGGTCACTACCACTGCCACTTCAGGGGCCCTGAAATTAAAATTTGATGGCTTAACTCTTTAGATGATAGTGCATTGATGTTACAGCTGAAGCGATAGTAGTTGATGGGACAATAATTGTGATCATCATATTTTAATCGAACATCTATAATTGCTATATTTTACCGATTTTAATAAAAAGATAAAGAAGCCTTTTAATGCAAGTATATTTTGTTGATTTACTTTGTGCTTAATGGCCTTTTTCTCTGCATATTCCTGTCTCCTCCCCCAAGTGATACAGAGTTTGTTTAGAATTACCTCTGTTTCAGCAGATTGTATTAAAGGTGGGTAATGAGTCTTGTTCTCACTTTGCAGTTTTTAAACTGTATGACTGTATCTTTTCAGTGTAGATAACGTTAAATGGGGAAATGTGTGACAGTAAAAATACACCAATGCTTGTCAATTTAAAGTGAATGCATTAGAGTTTGCAGAGAAAAAGATACCTGCATTTCTGTGGTACCTTCCATATCATCAGACTGTATCTAAGCACTTCGCAACTTAAGAAGTGCAGCCACTGCTGTAGTGAGGTAGGAAGTTTGACAGCCAACCTACACACAGTAAGCTCCTGCTAAAACCAACGTGAAAAATGAACTCAAGTGTTTTAGGGATGTCACTGGCCTCTGAAACTTATGATCCTTCATGTGGGAGCTATTGCTCAGGCTTAATTTTTATCAGTTGGATGTCTGGTTCAAACTATAGCAAACTCTAGGAGAGCATGTTGGCGACAAAAACTAAAATAGTTGTAATAGAAGTTACAAAATACCACTCAGGAACTGGAAATATGTTAATATGGCTGGCCAAGTAGATGGGAAAATATATGATTTATCAACTTGTTACCATTTAAGCAACACCTGTTGATATTGAATTAAATAAGTGATAAACTGCTGCTTGAGAAGAAGTTGCTGTCAATGAATAATTAACCTTGGTGAATTCTGTTGTTGTCCTATTCAAGGAAAATGATAGGACAATTAATTTGTTCGTTTAAAAACATTTAGCATGCACTATCCAAGTCGACAGGTTCTCTTGTATTTCTGGGACTGCTTCTTGAGTTTGGCTTTTTTTCTTAGTCTATTGTCCTGTTGCATTTTCTACTGTAAAAGTTTTCTACTGTCTTTTTCTAATTGACAAATCTGTGAAATTTGATCATACAAAAGTTCAGTGTAATTATTTTACCTAATTCCTGTAGCAAAGCATCAGTTTACTTTGATTGCAGTAATTTTGTTTAAAATGTACAATGCTTACTTATTCTAATACAGCCTCTGACTCTTTAGCCTATGTTTCCTGTTAGGCTGGTTTACATTAACCTCAACTATTAAGTATGTTAAATACTGAGGAGAAAATGCCCTGGTAAATCTTGAAAATGGTTTCCAGTGTACAAGCTCTGGCTTGTAAGGATTAATAATTGCAGTGTTGGGTTGAGCTGGTTATGATAGAAAATGCTGATGCTTAAACTGGCCAGTAAGCGAGTGCGGGGAAGGGTAAAGAGGTCTGTAGTGCAGAGACTACAGGAATAAGAGATAACATGATGCTCAGAGAACTGACCCCTTCAGAATTTAAGATTTAGCATTAATTAAGTGAAAATGTAAATTGAGTGCCAGTATCAGCTTAATGGTTAAAATGATGCAACATTTTACATTAACGCCATGACAATGTCAATTCATTATCATCAATGACTAAATAATTTAGGAAATGCTCGATGGACCCATTAGTTCCTCAACATAAGCAGCTCATGCTGCATTCCTTCATTACCATAATTTTTTTGGATTATATTTTAAAGGGTGAAGTGATCTTTCAGCAACATTAACTCTGTGGTCAAAAACAGCAATCCTGTTTGGCGTCTTTGCTTTGCTGCAATGGTTGATATTTCATTAGTAGAATGGAACAAATACATTTAAATAAATTGTGTTGGAAAAGAATTGTATTTTAAATACAACTCTTTTTATTTTGTTCATAGTGTTGAATATATGCATATGAAGGTACTTTAATGACTTTTTCTATAGACAGGTAATGTACCTAAGTTGATACAGGCAGATTAATGTATATTTTTTTCTCTTCTGCTTTTGACTGTTACCCTGCAGATAAAATACAGCTGTAAACAGTTACAATTGCAGTAAAATTGTTGTTAGTTGCATTACCTTGTTTAGAGGATGTGAGGGGATCTCTTTGAAGATGATTATAATGTCACTTTCTGACCTTTGCAGCTTGAATAATTGTAAATCATTGCTTCATAATGTGTCAAAGAATGTCTGAACTAGGCAATTAAATGGTAGAATATAATAGACCAAATTATTGCCTGTCATGTTTTCAACAACACAGTTAGTATTTGAGTTACACTTAATCATTACATGCATTAACAACTTCATTGGAATCTGGCACCAGGCTGGGCATGAAATGCGTTGCATTATTTAAATCTTCAATGGTTTAAGTCACTTATTTGTGGTGAACTGTTCCAACACAGAGATTTTCATGAAGTGGGCAGTCCCAAAGGGCATAATTCATTTACATCAAAGTTTTAGTACCAGATTACTGTGCACTGTTTTTGTGGTAAGATACCACAGACCTAAAGAGCCAGAATTTAAAAAAAATCTTAGCACCAATTAACTTGGAAGCAGAAATATGAAATTGTTTTGTGGACTGACATACAGTGATATACCAATTCAGCTGTCTGTATTACATGTTTGGATTACATGCTGGAGCTCCTCCTTGTCTGGGTGTCTTTGGCCTTTTGCATGCTTTTCCCATATTAGGAACAGTAGTAGGCCATTCGGTCCCTTCGGCCTGTTCAGTTTGATCTTGGCTGGTCTATATCTTAATGTGTCTACGCACCTTGTTTCCATAGCCCTTAATACCTTTACTTGAAAAAAAAACTATCTATCTTGGTTTTGAAGTTTTCACTTGATGCCTGGCCTCAACAGCTATTGATTGTTGCTTTGAATCACTAAAGATTCTTAATGAGCAATGTCTTAGGACAAATATCAATTGACAAATGTTACATTTAGTGCCTTCAATATTACATTTATATTTCACCTTGCATTTACTTGGTGTCCCAGAGTACTTGACAGCAATTAAGTACTTTTTGCTGTGTAATGAGGGTTGTAATGCAGGACACCAGTCAATTTGTGCACAGTAAGCTCCTTTAAATAACAATGTGATAATGACTAGATAATTCGTCTTAATCTTTTTTTAGTAAGATTTGGATGGAGATCTCTTTAAGCTGTATTTTCAGCCTTAGAATGCCATCAATTAGAAAGGGAAAGTAGAGGTCAGAATCACAGAATCCCTACAATATGGAAGCAAGCCATTTGGCCCATCAAGTCCACACCAATGCTCTGAAGAGCATCCCACCCATTCACAGTCCCCCTTCCCTATCCCTGCATTTCCCATAGCTAATCCACCTATCCTGCACATCCCTGGACACTACAGGACAATTGGGCATGGCCAATCCGCCTAACCTGCACATCTTTGGACTGGAGCACCTAGAGAAAATGGGTAGAATGTCCAAACTCCACACAGACAACTAGCCAAGGGTGGAATTGAACCCAGGTTCCTGGCGCTGTGAGGCAGCAATGCTAACCACTGAGCCACCATGCCATCCATATTCTCCTCAAGAGAAGGGCTCAAAGGGGAAGATTATTGGATACATATTAAGCTGTTCTCATCCACTTTTGATTGACATGAAAAACAGCATTCATAAAGTGATGCAAACAAGTTACCTGACCACTTGTTTGCTGTCAGAATATAATTACATCACTGGGAATGTAGAGGAAGCAAGAAAGCAAAAATAAAACGAGGGAGATGTAGAAGTTGTAAATTATGCTGCAGCATGAGTTGGGAAATCATCTCTAATTGTTAGTTTTGTACCACTTTGTACTTTATACTTATTACAGCTTCAGTCTCATGCAAAGCTGCAGTTGAAAGTGGTCACACTGTCATCTGGACCATCTGGCAAGCTCATCAACTTGCTTTTAACTCTTGCTGAAGCTATGAACTCTAGTGCAACTCATGCTTGTGTTATCAAAAGCATACTGCTTAGGTTCATCCAAGATGCATGTATTCACTCAGCCTCATGAACTTCATTGTGAGGAGTAAATTCAGCTTGAATTCAACCTGAATTTATTGGCAGAACTTTATACTTTAGAGGTTTGATCTAACCTCTGGAGATTGGACCAATGTTCATATTTAAACTTGACCATAGCCAGGTAAGATTGTGAATTCCAATAGCAGCTTAGATGCTTCAAGAACACAAAGATATTTGAATATTAGGAAAATGCTAGAACTGTGCAGCACGTGAGTCTTGAATGACCAGGATTATTGTTGGAGGTTTTGGGATGGCGAGAGCACTGAGGCAGTTGACAGAATGACCACCAATAAGAAATTGGACCAGGAGTAGGCCTTTAACCCCCAACAGGAGTACTGCTATTCAATAAGATCCAGGGGTGAAACACGAGTCATATGGAGTTTGGAACAGGGATCAAATTGAAGCTAGAAAGTTGTGAGCAGAGACTGGAAATAGATATATATTAACGAATGAGACAGATAAAGACTGATTAGTTTGAAATTGACCTAAAGAACCATAATGAAGCTTGGCAATAGATGGAGATCTTCTTTGTGCTGAAGTGGCCCTGGTGTATCGAGTAAATGATTGCTTAACTTTTGGAAATTGTGAGGTTGAGGTGGCCACAGAGGATGGTTTTGCAGCCAAATGTCACTGAATGGATAGATGTGTAGTTGAGTGTTTTGGCATTGGAGTAGACAAACTAAACGAGCAACATTCTGGAGGTATTAGGAAAGGGTCTTGGTGATGGATTGGATGTGCTGTGTGAAACTCTACTTTGAGTCAAAAGGAACATTGCACTCCACACCTTTGGAATTTTCCTGAGGCAATAATGAATGTGGGATCCTTAATAACTTTGGGGAAAGTCATTGTCTAGAAATATTCACTAATTCATTTTAGTTTCAGCATTATACAGAGTCATGTTCAGGTTGCAGCATGTAAATAGGTCATGCAGCTCAACCATACCAGTGTTTACACTTCACTTGAACCTCTACCATACAAAGTCATAGAGTTATCCAGACCCTTTGGTCCAACTTGTCCATGCCGACTAGATATCCTAAACTGATTTAATCCCATTTGCCAGCGTTTGGCACATTATCCCTTTAAACCCTTTCTATTCATGTACCCATCCAGATGCTTTTTAAATATTGTAATCGCAACTATGTCCACCACCTCCTCTGGAAGCTTGTTCTATACTTGCACCACCCACCGTGTGAAAAAGTTGCCCCTCAGGTCCCATTTGAATTTTTCCCCTTTTACCTTAAACCTATGTCCTCTGGTTTTTGGACTCCCCTACCTTGGGGAAAAGACCTTGGCTATTCGTTCTATCCATGTCCCTCATGATTCCATAAACCTCAAGATATACCTGCTGTTCCTGTGAAGTGATAAGGGAGTACTTCATTTTCTTTAGATGGATAATCTCTCCAGCTTTTTTTCTCAGAATGTTTTGCTGTTGTTCTCATTTTAATTCCAGGTCTTTAATTAGTTGCTGGTCTCTTTGAATCTCATTTTCCAGTTTCCTTTCCTCACTTTCTTCATGCAGTTTCTTTTGAAGCAACTGTTGCTGCTGTTTCATATTTATCCTTCCATTCTTTTTAACCTCCAGTAGCTTCCCCTAACTTCCCCTGATCTTAATTTTTTAAAAAATGTTAATCACTTTGTTTTTCTGTCCATTTGGTAATTTCACTGGCTGTACAATAACTGCACCTTTGGTGGCAAACTGCTGGGAGGCCAGTGATTCTATTAAATGGCATCTTTATGACAAATTGTACAGTCTGTACTTAATCCCATCGAAATCTAACTGACGTTATGAACTAGTTTCAGAGAGAAATTTCCCAGATATTATTCTCCTCCATTTTCAAATTGCCCCTAATGGTGTTGTGGTTATGAATTCACATGACACCACTTTGTGCTGTTCTATGTCTTCCATCTTGAAGCAAATAAGGAGCTTGCATTTATATAATAAAACAAAGAGCTGTGACTTTGAAGATCTGAAACAAAAACAAATTGTTGGAGAAACTCGGCAGGTCTGGCAGCATCTGAGGGATGAAAACAGAATTAATGTTTCAAGTCTGGTGACTCTTGACGTAAGTTTTGATGAAGAGGCACCACACGCAAAATGTTAACTGTTTCCTCCCTACAGCTGCTGCCAGACCTGCTGAGTTTCTCCAGTACTTGTATTTATATAGTGCCTTTTATAACTTCAGGATATATTAAACACTTTTAGAGCCAATAAAGTGTTACTGTTGAAATTTAGGATAACAGAAAAGTCAGTTTGTGCACAAAAAAACCCCATGTCAACAATGTGTTAATGTGTAGATCATGTGTTTCAATGATGTCAACTGAGAAATAAATATTGGTCAAGACACTGCAGAACTTCCCCTTTGTTTTTAGAAATAGTGCCATGGGATATTTTACTTCAACTGTGAGAGAAGCTATGAGGCCTTGACTTGACACCTTTTCCAAAAGACAGCATCTCCATCAATATTGCACTGGCCGTGTCAGCCTGCATTATGTCCTCAAGAATCTGGAATGGACCTAGCACCCAAACTTTTGTATTAGAAGCAAGGTTGCTACTCACTTAGGTACAGTTTACAATATCATATTTTCAGCATCTGGATTATTTTGCTCTGTTTAGTTACAAATTTGATGATTGTTGGTTGAAGGAGCATTATGTGAGTAAATTCATATTAACTAAGCAGATAACCTTATGAACATGATAATTTTAAAATTATTGTTTGAAATCATAATTTTCTTCCACCCCTCCAAAAGTTTGTGACTTGTGTTATATAATTTCGTGAACAAGTCCTGATATCTAATTTCAGTATGGATCTGCCAGGAATTGCTCGATTTTCATACAAATTAAGAGCTGGAGAAGGCCTTTCGGCCTCATGAGCCTGCTCTGCCATTTCAACAAGATCATGACTGATCTAACTGTGACGTCAACACCATTTTTCTGCCTGCCTGCCCTATTACCCTTTGACTCCCTAGTTAGTTAAGAACCTATCTACTTTTTTGTCTTAAAAAATTTTCAGTATCTGTGTCTCCGCTACTATCTGGGCAAGAGAGCTCCACAGATGTACGACCCTCTTGGGGGGGGGGACATCCTCCTCTTAAATGGGAGATTCTTCATTTTTAAGCTGTATCCTCTAGATTTAGTGTTTTCCATAAGGGGATACATTCTTTTAGCTTTACCTATCACTTTTCCTCAAGTTGTTATATTGTTTAAAAAGATCACCTCTCATTTTTTTAAGCTCCAATGGGTGCAAACCCAACCTGTCTGACTTTCCGTCAAGAAAAGCCCTTAACCCAGGAATCAGTTATCAATAAGTATATCAAACTTGAGCCCAATTATTTCATCATCCGATTATATTATGAAACACAAAATGGCTATCAGAAGCAGAAAATCTTACAATATTTCCAAAAAACCTGTCCTTTTCACTCCTGGGTCCATGTAGTACTTGAACAGGTTGACAAGTATGAGCTAGTGCAACACCAACTTAAAGCTAAGAACTAGAGCCCTTTCTTCCCTTTATAACCCAGTATCATGTTTTCTGTTATTCATTCATTTAATGTTGGCATCTCTGGCTAAGCCATCGTTTATTGCCCATCTTTTAATTGCCCTCGAGAAGATGGTGGCAAGTTACCTACTTGAATTTTTGTTGCAGATATCATATTAGCATTTATTTGAGAAAAATGATGATTTAAAAGAAGGTTATGAATTAGCAGGCAGGATGATCATTACCTTCCATTCTCTTGCAAGTTAAAGTGGGAGACCAAAGCTGCAAATTGTAATGAGAGAAACATTAAATTGATTTCATAACATTTTTGAAGCAGGAACAACCAACTCTTTTTAATGTAAACACAACTGTTTTTGATGCCTGTTACAGTGCTTCTGCTGCTGTTAGTAGTTGTGTAGCGATGTTTCCAGTCTGTTCTCATTGTCCCTCAATTTGAAAATTGGTTGCCAGGTGTCCTCAATCAGATGACTGCATTCTGATAAGGTATAATCAAATTTAAATTTTCCCAGACTCTTGCATTTGTGTTATACAGTGAAACATGCTTATTATCACATCATTGTATATCATAATCTGATTATCATAGGACTCCAAAATGGCAAACCATTTTCAATTAATTTCCCTATAATTTAACCCAATTTATGTTATGATAGAGCATATTCAAACCTGCATGACCCCTCTCAGTTTTTAGTTTTTTTATTTTGAAAGTGTTCCTGAAAATAATTGACTCCTGCAAAAAAACTAAAATTCTTTTGACGTTGGACGAATCGTATAATAACATGTCATGTCAGTTCATGTCTGGATTGATTGAGTGCATTTACAATGAACAGAAGGAAGCTTAGCATTTACATCAGGTATATCAGTTTGGAGCTCTATCTGTTTGGATGGCTTTTCTTTTAGGTGAGTTAATATCCTACACTTTTCCATGTTTGATCAAAAGGGTGCTCAATTATATAAAGGAGAGGTAATCACGTTTATGAAAATATAATTGCACTTTATTCTGTACAAATATAATTTAAATTACGGATCCCCCTGCTAACATCCCCTCCCAACCACCAGCACCACGATGTCAGTGCAACTTTTGCAAGTGATGTTTTGGCAGCAACATGAGTCTTGCAAAAGTATCAAGGGTATATTAACGCATCAAAATGAGTGGATTTCTAATGGCTAGAAAACATGTAATTTGGAAGAGCTCAATAATTTTGGGATCAATCAAAAATGAAGAAACTTTAGTAACTCTGCAACTTTGCTAAATACAGCTTTATTGAAACCTTGGCAGATGCTGAATTAACCCATTAACTGTATGGTCTTTTTAAAGAAGTCAGCATTTCAGGAGAAAATATACTGTTATTTAATGAGCAATTCTGTGAATATGTTGGAATTATTTGATTTTTAGAGATGCCCCTGTTTAAATAAAACTTACAAAAAGCAAAATCTCAGCAGGTTGATGTTATGAAACTGACAGTTGTGAAAACTGAAATTGCTTTTGTGATTGAATTTTAAAATATATTTTACTTCTCTATACCAATCTTATTTAAAGATTTTTCAGTTCAAGCAAAGCATTTGCCATATAGGAGGTGCAAATACTTCAGTGTTTATTGTAGCTATGTTGAATCTGGATTGATACATGCAAGACGTAGCCGATTGTGATTCTGCCAGTATAAGCATTCAGGTGAATAAGGAACAAAATTCCATGATGTTAATTAGTAGTGTTGTGTTAGAACTGTAACATTGTGTCAGAAGGAGTTATTATTTAATAAAACAAAGCTGAAATCTGTGTATGATCAGAAAGATTTTGTTTTTCAATCTGGAATTATCCTGGGATCTGTATTTTACCTCAGCCATTTTTTTAAAAGAAAAATTTATATACTGTGGTAATTAAACACAATAGTCATAAAGACATGAATGTCTGGATAATATGTCATCTATACCTTTTTTGGTTTCTTCATGTGTGTTGTCAGTACAGTTTACTGCAGCTTGACATACTAAGGGACATCTTACTATTAAATGCTTTGTGTGAAGGCTTAATATTCTCTCACAGTTTTTAATTGGAAGTTTAGATAGCTTACCTTTGAAAAATTAATTCATTTGTCTTTATCTACTTAAAAAAATCATCTTACAATTTCTGCTATGGGTTGAGAAAGACAATCTGTGGAAGTTATGATTAAAAAATGTCTGTACTGTCATCTTTAAAGGACAGATCTAAAATAGCATGTTTTGAAAATGACATTATTAAAATAGTGGAAATTACACGTTGGTTATGAAAAAATGTTTTGAGAAGATTCGTGAATCTTGTACTTGCAGTTTTTCAGGAGATGAAGTTAATGACTGATTAACAACAGCAATTAAAAGATGAGAAAAAGGCATATAATTAAAATTGCAGCACTTGCTTTGTCAAGTAAGCGTGTCATCTATTGTATAGTTGTTAAAAGCAAAAGGAAAGAAACCAGCATTTAATTTAGTCTCGTTTTAAACAGGAGACTGATAATTTGCCTGTAGATGCATGCTTGAAGGTTGTAACTCATGTTTAACTGAGGCTGTGTCATTAGAAGTTCACAGCCATGTATTTTCTGTTGACAGTCATCGACAGTGAATATTTGGCAGTCAGAAGTAATTTAACTTAATTAATGGGATGCATATTTGATGGAGGAATAAAATATTCAAGCTCAGCAAAGTGGAAAAAGGAAAGATTTAGTGGGAGTAAAAGGTTGAAGAATGTAATTTGTGCGTTCATTTTGCTGCTCAGAATTATGAATTGTCTAATGGTGATATAAAGCCTAGCTGATTCTTAGATGGAAATGTGCTATCCCTTAACAAATAAAGCCATCAGAGTGACAGTCTATGATTAAATTGATAGTGGGGGTAAGTTCATTGTAAGAAACATTACACCGTATTTGAAAGCTGTTCTGAAAAAAGTTGACCCCCAAGATTTGGAACATTGACTATATATTTTTAATAGTATTATTATTCTACTGTTGAATCAGAGTACTATAAGTTAATGCAATGCCCTTAATCTCCCATGGCACAATTTAATTGGCTTCCCGTAGAAATAGATTATTCTGTGATGAAATTGCTTCATAATTTGATAGTAGAGAAAGTGACACCTGCTTTTAACACCTTGAACAGTTGAACCTAGAGCTATACTGACAACTATGAATATAATAAATTTGAAAAAAGTGGGAGCCAAAGTGCATTTTTGTTGATTTGTATAAACTGAACAGTACACACAAATTGAATGATGAATGCAATCCTTCTGTTTATGCACAATTATATTTACCAGGGATGAAATTCACAGTTTAACCAATGTATCAAAAGAAAATCTTGCATTTATATAGAACCTTTCACACCTTCGAACATCGTAAAGTACTTTAGAAGTGTCATTGCTATTGAAATGGAAGATATGTGACAGCTAATCTGCACACTCCTACATTCAGCATTGTAATTATGACCAGATAATAAGTTCTTAATCCTGATGGTTGAGGGTCAAGCGTGGCTGGAAAGATGGGAAGAAGTCTCTTTTTTGAATAGTACCTTGGGATCTTTTACCACAAGAGCAGATGGAGCTCCGAATTGACGTCTTATCTGGGAGACAGTGCAGGGCTCCTTCATCACTCACTGACTGACTGAAATGTCAGTCTGTTATATTCTGCAGGAATGTAAGAAATTTGTCCATAGCCAGCTCTGATGCGAATTTAACTTCTGTTAAGTAAATAAATCTGGAATTGAAGGGCTAGTGTTGGTAATGGTGACCAAGTAACTACCAAATTGTCATTGGAAAAAAAAAGTATCACTAATGTTCTTTAGGAATGGAAATCTGCCATCCTGATACAGCCTTATCTGTATGTGATTCCAGACTCGCATCCAGCAGTGTTTTTGATTCTTAACCGCTCATTGAAATAGCCTAGCATCCATTCAGTTGTATTCTAGAAGGTGGCTCACCACCACTTCTGGGAAAGGCAATAACTGCTGGTCTTGACAGAGATGGCCACATCTCAAGAACAAATAAAGAAAATTTGGGATGATAATTTGATTACTGTTATTTTCTCTTCCACCTTCATCACCCATCTCATCGAATTCTTGAGACACCTCTCTCTATCGAAAAGACCTGTAGAAGTGCTAAGGTGACCTGTAGAAGTGCTAAGGTTCACACAAGGAGCTTCAAGCTCAGTATTTAGTCTGCACTCTGCTGATCTCATCAGCAAGAAAAACTGTGGGCAATTTTTTGGCCTCTGTATACAGTATCAGGGTTAGGTTTTAGGAAGTAAAGTGTAACTAGTGCTGATGCTACACCACTCGGGAAAGACTAAACAGGCTGGGATTCTGTTCTTGAGAAAGAGAAGGCTGGGGGCTGACTTGATTGAGGTCTTTAAAATTATGGTGCGGTTTGATAGGGTAGACAGAAAATATTTGTACTTGTGGCGAAGCTCAAAACTAGAGGCTATAAGTTAGTGACTAATAAATCCAATAGGGAATTCATGAGAAACTTCTTTACGCAGTGAGTGGTTAGAATATGGACCTCTATTATATGGAGTGTTTGAGGCAAATGGTATTGATGCATTAAAAGGGTAACCAGATAAACACATGAAGGAGAAAGCATTTAAAGAATATGGGTGTAAAGTTAGATGACTTATCAGAGAAGGCCCATGTGAAGCATAAACAGCAGTGTTGATCAATTAGGCCAAATACCCTAGTTTCTGTGCTCTAAATTCTGTCTAATTTTCAATTTTTTGTGAGTCTTTAATTTGCCTCATTGTGTATGAGCTAAGGAGGGAAAGAGCCTAGGTGATATAGTGCACATGTGGATTTTGGGTGTGAATAAGCTTTCATAAATTTTGTCATGGGATATAGGTGTCGCTGGCTGTGACATTCAATGCTGATCCCCAATTGCCCTTTGAGAAGGTGGCAATGGTAACCCACCTGCTTGAGCCTCCAGCATCCATGGGAGTGTAGGCAAACCCACAATGTCAATTATGTGATGCTGTCTGCTATCAATAGATCAGTTGATCATTGCGTCTAAATATCTACCTTGCTTGAATCCTCAGCATTTCCAAAGGAATAGCCATTGATGAGAGTGTTTCATAGGGTCAGATAATTAACATCCCTTGGACTAATTCCTAATGAGATTTATTTCTTTCTATCAGCACGAAATATGAACTGATAGTCTGTGTGGAGACAAATGGATGTATGTACAGGAAATAGTAATGTCACAATATATTGATAGATTGGAAGTACTCCTACTGAGGATTGAGTTAGATGGACCTAGTTATTATTAGATGTTGCTGTGATTGATGCTATCAAAATCCACGACTAACCCTGAACTAGACCCTTATTCTATTTCGAGCATGCATTGGAGAAGTGGACAGAGTAGTCAGTGTGTCACTGATTTGCGAGTTCCTGCTTTTTACTGACCTTATCTTCACAGCTCTCTTTATAAAGCATTTAGTTACAAAGGTGGTGATGACATAAAATATGTTCATATATACATCAAACTATGTACATCATTGCCTAAATTCAAAATTTGCTTGAGTGGTTTGCCAACATTTCTGTTGGAAACTCCACTGGGCTAGAAAATGGGCAGTGATTTGGTGGATGCATTATCACCCCAATTTCTCATCCTTGTTTGCCTGAGTAATGATGCCAAAGCAGAGAAAATGGAAATGAAACTTGTGCCTTCATCGCCTATGCTAACATAATACAAATAGACATAGTTCCAGGAGGATGCCTGCCAGCATATGTTCAATTGCACTACAGTTTTGAAAAAAAAATGAGCACTTTGATATCAATTAGGGATTTGCTAGAAACCTGTTTTTTTTTAAACTGCGGACCTGATTTTGGCACAACCGATATAACATCCAAAAAGAAATTCAACATCAGTTTGAAAATGAAAATAATTTTAGGAAAAAAAGGAGAAAGTTGGACAAATTGAATAGCATTTTCAGAGAAGGAATGAGGAGTGTTACAGTCTTGTTTTGTACAATATGATTCAACCTTAAAAAGATTAAGCAAGAACACACTTTATTAGATGTCTACACAATGACTTGTATTTACATAACGGTGTTCACAACTTCCAAAGCACTCTGCAGTCAGTGAAGTACTTTGATGACATGCAGTCACAGTCATAATGTACTAAACATGGCAGGCAGTTTACATAAAGCAAGTTCCCACAAACACCAAAAATGATAATGACCAGATGATGTATTGTTTGGACATTGATTTGAGGAATGAATATTTGCCAGGCTGCAGAAAGAGTCCTCACGTCTTTGAAAAAGCGACCACCTGAGTTGGCAGAGGGGTCTGAAGTTTTACTTTCTCATGTGAAAGATGACCCCTTCAGCAGTGCAGCACTCCAATAGACCTGCACTGGGAATGTCAAACGAGACATTTGTGCTTCAGAGCCTGAACTGTGACTTGAACCCAGAGCCTCTGATTCAGAGACAAGAAAGCCAGCCACTGAGCCATAGCTAATATTGAAAGAAACAGTCAGCCAATTTTGTGTCTCTCAGCACTTTCTCTAGAATTCCACCTTGTTTCTGTGAAATTGTGCATAACTTCTCTTTTTTTAAAATGTAGTTATGAATATTATAACTCCAAAATACAGAGCAGAGTTACAAAACTTGGGACATACTTTCAGGATCTTTAATATGTTATCAAGTCCGATGAGAAAACTGCTTGCTTTGAACAAATATTTTGACACTTTCATTTTAAATAAACATCTTAACAAATCTTTAAAGTTCATTAATGCCTGCATGGTAATAAAATTTAAAAACTACTAAGTCACCGAGAATCTTTGAAATTCTTATAAAAACCAAAAGAACTGCGGATGCTGTA
>NW_025966335.1:22895-50000 GCF_021869965.1 Rhincodon typus
GAAACGTTAACTCTGTTTTCTCCTCCATAGATGCTGCCAGACCTGCTGAGCTTTTCCAGCAACTTTGTTTTTGAAATTCTTATCTTTGTTATTCTTATCTTTGTTGAACTTACTTTTTAGGTCTGGCAGTGTTTAATTGACCAGGTTTGGATTAGTTAAACTGAAATCAAAGCCAGTTTTTTAATCCATAATTTAAACTCTGAAAACAGGCAGCAATTTTGGTCTCCATTTTGTAAATCTTGTCCAAGAAGAATTTTCATATATACAACACTTTATTGCATTAAGATGTTTCAGTGATAGTCATTGTGTTGCTACATCCACAATAAAAAGTTCCCTTTTTGAAACTCAGTGCACAAAGAATTAAACTTTCTGTGCTGTAGGATTGTATTTTGAGCTATGTTTTGAGTTATGATCATTTTTGTCTTTCTCTGTGATGAGATTTTCCAACAAGTAAAACTGACCTCAGCTCTGCAAAGGACATATTCATTTTGAAACTTGATTGTGAATTAGTCACTGCATAATTGCTTCTTTCTCTTTATCATCGAGTGCATATTGATACAAATCAACAAACTTTTCAAAACAGTGGCTGAAAGCAATAATTTGATATGGTTTTTAGGTGTTTGGATGTGTTATGATGATACACTGTTGGAAGCTTACTGTTTTCTCTTATGTATGTTAGCACTTTTAAAAAAAAACCTTCTCTATGAATCATTGCGTATGATTACACAGCAAATTCATTGCATGCTGCATTGTTATTAAAGTCCTAGGATAGTGAGAGAGTGCCAAGCTAATTACATTTACCTACTGTGACTTCAGTTACTCACATACAATTGTTTCAACAGGAATTTAACAACGCTAACTGTAACATGCATTTATATGGCACCTTTTAATGTAGTAAAACCTCCCAAGGTATTTTACAGGTGTGACTAATTTTTTGCCATGTGAAGATCTATTAGGAAGCTTGGTCAAGGGCATACGTTTTGGTAGGCTCTTGGAAGGCCAAGAAAGAATAAAGAGATTGAGGGTTCTGGTCTAAATTCCAGAAATTAGGGCCCAGTCAACTAAAAGCATGGCTGCCAATGGCAGATTATTTGAAATTGGTGATTCATAGGAGGTCAGAATTGGAGCAACATAGATGTTGAGGGTTGTGAGGCTGGAGGAGATTATAGAAATGCGATTAATGAGGCTGTGGAGGGATTGAAAACGGATGAGGATTTTAAATTTGAAGCCAAGATTATCCAATAATAATAAATAACTTTGTAATTACTCAAAGCTAAAAGGATATGGATTAAATCTTCAGGTGGCTGGACACTAAGCTTTAGAAATCCTTTCTGAAACCCTTTCACCTCACTATCTCTCGAATATGGTCATGGGAAAGGGTTTAGAATTATTGTAGAATGCAAAATATGCATTGCAAGTGCAGTTATTAACTTAAAGGTTCTTCAGCCTCAACTGTATGTTTAGTTAAATTCCCTCCCTTCAACTGCTTCTTTCAGTCGGATATATCGACTTAAAATTCCTGACAAAGTGTAATCTTTATTATTCAATATATGATGCATGTATAATTTTACATTGAAGTGGAAATTACAATCTGGCAAAAGTCATTTTTCATGTGAAATTATCAAAGCACTTCTGAGTTGAGCGTGATCTGATAAGTAGCAACTTCTAACATTACAATGCTGTTCCACTGGAATCCCCACTGTGCCTCCACCGTTGGGAGAGACAGAACATTAGAAGTCGGTAGCCTTAATAGCCACAGAAAGGATAAGCTCGTTGTGTAACTTTTTCAAATAGATTTTAAATTATTGATATTAAAGGTGGTGAATAACTTCAGCTATGTTAGTTGAAAGTTTGGAGTTGTAATGATGTTAGAACTGTTAACATTTTCCATTATTACTCAGTGAAAATGATGGCAACTTGTGGTATCAATATATATTCCATTAAATTTTGAAGCTACTTTGTGATTTCATCGCTCTTCCAAGCATTTGCTATTCAAGTCTAGTTGGTAATTAATTAGAAATCACTGCATTGATATACATTTGCACCTTTACAGCTGAACTAATAGTGTTTATAAAAAAACTTTAAGAAGGTACACATTGAATGAGGTGGATTTGGGTAACTTCATAATTACTCTTAAAGAACTTCTTGGTCCTAAAATAACCAAATTTTCTTAGTTGCGGATTGTCAAATTTCTCAACTTTATGATTTTTATAGATTTGAGAATTTGAATATTGCTAATTGTGAAGAAATACCAATATTATAGAAAAATAACATTTATTCTGTGTGAGAGTGCTGACTTGTTGACAAGTGGATTCTGATTGGTAGAAGTGTTGCTGTGGACAATGCACAAGATAAATGATGACAACAGTTAACTGCAAAGCTTTGTTTAAATTATGAACAAGGCAGGTTTAATACATACAGTCCATTTTTTACAGACAGAAGTAACATACACACATTGCATCTGTTTCAATTCAACTATATAGGTGATGGTAATTCTTTGGTTTATTCCGTAGGGAAATCCCTTGATCAGTCAGAAAGTAGACTTGCCTGGTTTAAAACTTAAATAAAACCTGGCAGTTAACTGTCAGTCATCATCTTTCTGGTGCATTCTCCATGGCAATGTTTATAACAGTCATTTATTAACGAATCAGCACTATCATACAGTATAAATATAATTTTCCCTTTACATTGGTATTTCTTGTGAACTGACTTAATGAGTGTAAAATGAAGAGTTTTGATGAAACATCTTTTTTAAACCCTCAAGTTTGTGCTACCTAATGATTTTTTAAATGATTAAAACAAAATTATTTTTAATGCTTGACATTTCAGCAACTACCTTTTAATGTAATGTGTATGTCCCAGTCTCTCTTTCACTTTCTGCTTCAAAAAAACTTTTAAGACATGAATGATAGAACCTGCTTGTTACTTCATGGTGTCCAAGAATAGCTGTTTACCTTGCTTGAAAACATCTCTGCTGCGTACCAGGTGTCCCCTATAGTTAGCACCACATCCACACAAGTGCTGGGAAAGTTGAAATTAAGCCTACAGAGATTACTAAATCACTGGACAGTTTTCTTTGAGAGCAGCAATAAGTGCTGTTATGTCACCGCTGACTGCAAAATTCAGGTCAACCCATTCTTGGATTTGGATTAAAGTTCTCAATAGTTCCCACTGATTGTGATGCCAACTCTGCAAACTCCATTAAGTTAAATAAAAGGGAAAGTCATAGCGTATGTGTTTGCACCTGCAGAAAGATACAACCCTATTTTTAATGGATGTAAACCATTGTCAGAATTGAAGTCATTCGACTGTCTTCCCTTTTTTTAGATGTTGACACCCATTTACAATATTTTGCTTTCAGATTTTGAAGTATTGCAGTTATCTGCTTTTTAACAGCAGTTAAATCACAGTTTTGCAGCTGTCTTTTCCTTATACATTTAATATATTTAGTTTAGGATTTTTGAAACAAAAATCATGTCTGTCCTTTGTTTTGGCCAGTTTTACAGTCAGTTACCCATTCCACTTGTATGTTTGACAAGCATTTAGCTAGCTAGTGAACTGCCTGATTATCAAACTTTTTTTCCCTCTAAGATTGTCACCACTAAAACCTCAACAATGTTAACGGATATGCAAGGAAGCTATAATATTTTGCTGCTTTTTCAGTATTAAATACAATAAATTTACAAACATTATTTTAAAAATCAAGTATCATCCGTAAATTATTAGCTCATGCCAGAAGAAAATATGGACCTTTTCATATTCTACACATTAACAGTGTAGAAACCACGTTTATTTTGAATATCCAAGTTAGAATGAGGAGTAGCCCACTTGGCACCTTGAGCATGCTCTGCTACTCAATAAGATCACGACAGATCCGATTACCTCCAATAATTTTTCATCCCCTTGTTCAGGAAGAATCTATTTACCTCTGTCTTAAAATATTTAAGGATTCTGCTTCCAACACCTTTTGAGGAAGAGCATTCCAAAGACTGTTGACCTGCTGTGAGAAAAAAAAGTCTCATCTTTATTTTACATAGGTAAGTTGTTATTTTTAAACAGTGGCCCCAGTTCTAAAATCTTCCACAGCAGGAGACATTGTTTCCACTTGCATCCTGTCAAGACCCCGTTGGATCTTGTATGTTTCACTAAAGTTGCCTCTTATTCGTCAAAACTTCAGATATGAACCAACCCTGCTGAACTTTTCCTTACAAGTATTAGTCTAATAAATCTTATCTGAACTGCTTCCAATGCATTTACATTTTTCCTTTAATTAGGGATCAGTACTCTACACATTAGTTTGAACAGAGTTTCACCAATGTCTACTGAGCTGAAGGAGAACCTCCTACTTATGTATTCACTTCCCCTTTGGATAAATGATTATATGCTATTAACTTCCCTAATTACAAATGTTTAGTATACAGGTACAGCCAGTCATGCAGTAGATCCTCCAGATCCCTGTGCACTTTAGAGCTCTGCAATCTCTTATCATTTGAATAATATGCTTTTCTATTCTTCCTGCGAAAATGAATAGTTTCATCCATTTTTTTCAATTTGCCAGATATTTGCCCACTATCTCAAGCTATCTATATCCCCTTTGTAGCCTGTTTATGCTTTCTTCACAACTTACCTATGCTTGTATCATCAATTTAGAAACTGTGCCTTTGGCCCCTTCATCCCAGGGACAGGTTGGGCAGGCTGTGCAGTCATATGAGTTGTAAAGCATTGAGGCACCAGCACAGGGTAAGACTTGTTATATGATGCCAACCAAAAAATAACCCATTTATGCTTACACTGTTTCCTGTTAGTTAGCAAATCCTGTAACTTATTTTCTACAGATGTGACTTCTTATCTAATGAAGCATTCTAATATGTTTTGTGAAATAAACACACAAATCTTCACAAAAACAACAGAGACATGTTGCCAAAGCGTTGTTTCTTGCACTTATTCTGTCAAATGCAAGAATGTCAAATTTCAAATGATTGTGACAATTTATACTGTAGGATAAAGGGTGCTGATTGGTTGGTAGTAATCATCTTCTGAGAAACTGATACTTCTGTTGCATCAATAATAACATACAATTTGCTTATTAAGCTACATTTGGAGCCTGTCTTGATGCGTGGCTTTGTGCGAGTGGTGCAGATGTGGATTTTCCCCTTTTTTACTCTTATGGCTTCAGCTGTGACATTATGCATTAGTACTTTGCATTTTGGACCAGATTTTGGGCTGCCTGGAGAACACTTGAAGACCACACTGATTCCACTGGTGAGCTCAGTGATTTTCTGCAATTAAAGCAGTAACCACTAGGTGGCAGCTGGTCATTGCTCTTCTGCATGAACATATTTTCTTTTCCTGAAATGACCAACTTGATTTACAGTTTGTAAATACTTTTTAGTTAACTGATCAGGAATCCTGATCATAACTTGTCATCCTAGTTATGTTGCAATAATAGATAAATAATAGTTCAAAGTTTATTCTATCCTAATGCAAATTAAATTGAATGCAGTGTAGAATTATTTTTGTTTGGTATAGGATACATTATCAATACTGCGCTAATTATGCTAATCTAATCTGTTTATGTATTTTATATTAATAATCATTAATAATGAATAATAAAATGGCTAAGTATAAGGTGACTAGGAGCTCAATCCTTATTAGTCACTCCCAATACAAATGCCTCATTGCTGTTAAACTAGTCTTCAAAGATGAAGAAGATTGTACATTACCAATCTCACTCTTAGGCACCCGAATATCGTGGAGTTGTCTTAAGGCTTACTGAGTGTGCGTGGAGTGCAACTAATAACAACCAATGTCATTGTATTCTGTGTGTTTTTTTTTTCACTCCACAAAAAGTGACATTTAATTCATTTTTGATAAATATATAGAAGGAACTGGTAGGCATGGTAGATTACAGAGAATTTACAACATAGAAACTGGCTATTTGACCAGTGTTAATGTTCCACATGAGTCATGGAGTATTTATGAAACAAGAGGGGGCCATTAAGTCCATCAAGTCCATGCCAACTCCATGGAGCAATCCCATTTGCCCATTCATGTACCTCTGTAAATTTATTTCTCCAAAAGTAACCAATCAATTACCTTTTGAAATCAGTTAGTTTCCAACATTTTTTGTAGGCAGACAGTTTCAAGTAATTGCCATTCTCTGCATTTTAAAATGAAAAGTTCTTCCTCCTTCCTCACTGCACCACTGCCCCTCCACATACACTAACCCAGAAACAGACACGGCTCTTGCCCAGAATTTTATATCTCTGCCCTGTAGTACTTGTGCCTTCAAATAAAAGCATCTCTTCTCTAACCTCTTCCTACTCCTTTTTATCTCTCCCTTCATATTGCTTTATCTCATAGGTTCTGCTTAGATGCCACACTTTTATCTCTCCGTTTACAGTTCAGTATTTTCTCCATTTTGATGACTGCAAGGGACCAGTGTAAATGAACTTGGGCAGGCTCAATTTTGGATTCTTTTTATCATTTAAAAAAAAATCACCAAGCCTCCTTCAACCCTCCAGAAGCTCTGCACTCCTCCCATTTAGGCATTTCCTGTTTTTTTTTTGACACCTGCTCATGGAATGCCTCATGTGGCTCGATGTCAAATTTTGTGATTGGTAATGTTTCTGTGAAGCCAGATAGTTTATATTACAGTAGTAGTACACCGTAAATACAAATTGTTGTTGTTGAGCCTGTAGCAAAAAACTGCTTCCCGTAGGGAACTAACTGGCAATCTCTTTGGACTGCAATGTTGAACCAAGAGGGGACCAAGAGAGGCAATGTCTTCCCTCTCAGGTGATGTGAAAGGTCCCACAGCTGCTGTTTTGAATAAGTACAGGAGAATTTTTCAAGGTTTTCTATGACTGGTATTTCTCCTTCAACAAGATTGAAAAGATAATTTGGTTATTATCACATTGCTGATTGTGAGAGCTTGCTGTGTAGGAATTGGCTGCTGCCTTTCTAACTACACCCCAAAGGAACCTCAATGGCTGGAACAGGTTTTGGGACATCTGGAGGTTGTGAGAAATGGCATATAAATGCAAATCTGTATGGATGGAGCTGAGCTTCAGCATGGAGGAAAGCTACATGTGTAACCTTTCAGTTGACGAGACATGAGACTCAGGAGTAAGGCAACTATGTCTAAACTGCGGAAACATTATTAATCAGGTAGGGTTCAAATAATCTGATTCTACAGTTTGTCCAAAGAAAAAACATTCTGAGCAAGTTCTTGAAGTTGCAGTGTTTTAGAGATAATCGAATCGTCAGCTGAAACAATAGTAACATTGGCGTGAATACTGTACATTTGGCTTTCACTTTAATGCTGTGAAATTATTTAATGACCAAAAAAGCTTGCATTTACGAAGTATCTTTCATGATTACCGGATATTTCAAAGGGCTTCACAACCAATTTAGTACTAAGATGTAATACTGTATGGGAAAGTATGAAGTTATATGCTTTGGTAGGAAGAATAGAGGCATGGACTATTTTTTAATTAACGAAGGGCTTTGGAAATCTGAGGCACAAAGAGACTTAGGAGTCCTAATTCTCTTAAGGTTAGCATGCAGGTTCAGTTGGCAGTTAGGAAGGCAAATGCAACGATAGCATTAATTTCAAGAGGTCTAGAATATCAGAGCAGGGATGTACTGCTGAAACTCTATATGGCTCTAATGAGACTGCATTCGGAATATTGTGAGCAGTTTGGGCCCTGTATCCAATGGAAGGATGCGCTGGCATTAGAGGGAGTCCTGAGGATGTTTACAAGAATGATCCTGGGGATGATGAGATTATATGAGGAATGGTTGAGGACTCTGGGTCTGTACTCAATGGAGTGTAGAAGGATTGGGCAAGGGTGGGGGGCATCTGATTGAAACTTACAGAAATCTGAGATGCCTGGATAGAGTGGAAGTAGAGAAGATATTTCCACTAGTAGGAGACTAGAACCCACGTGCACAGCCTCAGAGTGAAGGGACGACCCTTTAGAATTGAGATGAGGAGGAATTTCTTCAGCCAGCGGGTGGTTAATCCATGGAGCCCATCGCTGCGGAGGGATGTGGAGCCCAAGTCATTGAGTATATTTAAGACAGAGCTAGATAGGTTCTTGATTGGTAAGGGGATCAAAGGTTAGAGGAGAAGGCAGGAGAATGGGGTTGAGAAACGTATCAGCCATGATTGAATGGTGGAGCAGACTGTTACTATATTTCATGATCTTATTTGATAAGTTGTCACTATTCTGATATAGCAGGTAGTTTGCACAGAGCGGACTCCAATGAACAGCATTCGATAATGACCAGATCATCAGGTTTGTTGTTGATTAAGGAAATAAAAATTGACCTAGACAGCAGGGAAGACTGTATCGAGTAGTACCATAAATACTGTTGCATCCACCTAAGAGGTGGATGGCAATGTGATTTAATGTCCCGTCTGAAAAACAGTACCTTCAACAGTGTGACGTTCCTTTGGTACAGCACTGAAGTTGATACAACCTACATTTTGGGCTGAAGTCTTTGGAATGGGTCTTGAACCCATAAACCTTTGACTCTGAGACAAGAGCGTTACTCACTAAGTCATGGCTGACACTTTAGTTACCAATATCTTTTAAATATCAAAAACCCGGTGTTGGATTGAACCATTTTTTTCTTAAAATTGAAACCTTAGAACCAGTGTTATAAACGATTGTATCTACTTTTGTTGGTCTTTTGTAATATCTGTAAATAGGCTCCCTGTCAGTGTGAATTCCTCCGTGAAGGTTGGAAGTAAAACTTGCTTTTAAAAGCAACAATTTGTCAACCAGGCCGGTGAAATTCTACAATTTTGACCCCTTTTCTCCATTTTACCATCATCTCAGCTAATAGCTTTGTGGGAATCCTTCACAAAGGACCAAATGAGTTACTGTTGTTGGTTTTGTGGTTGTGGAAGGGTAAAATAACATGTCACAATTACAGTGGACCTTCGGGTGCCAGAACACCAGCAAACAATCAGAATGTATATAATAGGTGCTGGCAAGTTATATGAGCAAGGAAACACTTGGAAATCTCTTGTTTTCTCATGAGGTACTGGGTTTGTACGATTACCACTTAAGTCTTTGTAATCTGTTCTGGCCCCATCATCCATACAGGGAGATATCTGTCACTAGTAAGTGCAGATGTCTTAAACAGATTGTAAACGTGATTGTAGACGTGAAAAAAATTTTGTTTCGTTGGCTGAGGTTTTGCAGCAGCACTCATTTTCTGCATTCTGCATGTAGACCAAAACAAAGCTTTAATAGTGCGCAATAAAAATGTTGTCTGATCTCAATACCAGGGGTCACCTATTCAAGGCAGAGATGAACTAATATTTCTTCACACAGAGACAGTTATGGATCTTTGGAATTCTGCACCTGAGAGGGCAGTGGATTTAATTGAATGGTGGTACAGGCCTGAAAGGCTGAATGGCTTCTTTTTGCTCTTGTATCTTACTTCCTTACATATATAAAAACAGATGAAGTATAATTTTTACAGTGCATATTTACTAGCCATTTCTATTAAACAGAGATATCTTCATTAGATTTTAAGTGATTTGTTGTGTTGGTAAGGTGCAATCTTTGCTACATAAAGCAGTTTGCAAATTGATTCTAGATTGCTTCCATTGACTGAAGAGCTTTCAAGCTGAATGGAGCATCTTTCTGCTGCACATTCCATGTGTATACACCAGGGGCCACCAGAACATGGACTTGGGTTTTTCCTTTTTAAAAGTATTTTGTTCCTTCGACCTCTTTTTCTGACTAGTCTCCTTTTGATCATGTTCCAAAGGGGCGTTGTGGTGGTCGTGGTGGGAGGAATTGATTATTAAAGTGGAAAATATTCATTTTAAAACGAGCAGCAAAAAACGAAACATTATGAAGGGAGGGAAAGAATTGGAAATTCTTAGGGAGTAAAGACATAAGTCATGAGGGATAAAGTAGAAAAATTACAGCTAAGTAACGAAGGAAAGCAAAACAAAGAGAAATTAAATAAGGTCACAGTAGAAAGACAACAAAAGGTGGTGAAAGAGTGAAAAGGCAATCTGCAATTGTAGAAATTGTAAAATAATTTTAAGTGGTCAAGTGGTTTAAATAATCATGTCTTACCATGAGATGTTTAGGCATTTTTGCTGCCTTGATTTTATATGCCTTCAGTCATTTTCAGGAGGTGAATTGGCTTGCCCATAATAATTGCTTTGATATGGAGGTATCTAATTAAGTAATTTAATTGTTTTCTTGCCTTTATGATGGTTAGATCTTAAGTCACAAATTTCAAGATAATTGCAGCTGATATAAAAGACATGAAGCATTTATCTTTTAGTGATAATTAATTTTGTGTATTCACAATTTTGTTGTTCACTTACTTCTTGATAGTCCACTGAGCAGCAATTTATTGTTCCGTCTGATGTAGCACTTTTTTGTTGTCTTTATCGACACTGTAATTGCCCTGTGACATATCACAAATGGCTAATTGTAAAGTTAATAGCAGCAAAATGTCCTCACCACTGTATATCTTTACAGAAGAATATTTAATTCTGCCATTGACTGTACACTACCATAGTCACTTTGTTAATGAGGTTTGTGGATATTCAGTCAAAAAGTTCAGAACTTCAATTTGTATTGAAATTCAAATTTCTTTACTTTTTTATGGGAGAATTGTCCTTTAAAGAACATTGACAATGTAGTATAATGAATGATGCTTACCAGTGAGAGTTCAAAGTGCAAATGTAGTTTAAGAAGATGGATTCTTGAATCTTGTGTAGAGATAACAAGGTGTAGAGCTGGATGAACACAGCAGGCCAAGCAGCATCAGAGGAGCAGGAAGGCTGACGTTTCGGGCCTAGACCCTTCTTCAGAAAAATTTTTCTGCTGTGTTCATCCAGCTCTACACCTTGTTATCTCAGATTCTCCAGCATCTGCAGTTCCTACTATCTCTGAAACATTCTTGAATCTTGTGTTTGGTATGTGATCAGCAGATGCAAAACACACAGAGTTGTGTAAGATTCTGATTAGAAAGAGATGGGGAGTTGGGGAACACCATTTTAAGGTGGAACCAAGGATTTTTTTGCTTGTTTCGATAGATTTGAGAATCTGTAACTTGAGTTTAAGAAGTTAGTCTTCAGTTTCTGAATATACCACAGGCCTTTCTGAAGACCAGTCCCGATTCGAAACGTCAACTTTCCTGCTCCTGTAATGCTGCCTGGCCTGCTGTGTTCCTCCAGCTCCATACTGTGTTGTACCACAGGTCTGTTTGTTTCTTTTGCAAGTAACCTTCTAACTGACCCTTTTTCAAGAAGCAAATTTTAAAGTATGACTTTTTCAACTCTGCAATGTTTTCTTTTGAAGTTGAGGAGTGGGGGTAGTGTTTTGTGTGTGATTGTAGACAATTGCAATGTATTCGGGAAGTGTGTAAAGTTCTCTGTTAACTTAGTTGCATGGCTCAGAGAATGACCCAGGATTTGAGTAGCTGAGGACTTTGATCTTTGAGGAGAAAGTGAAGAAAGCATCGCTAATAAGCTAGTTTGCCTTTCCTACATTGGTAAGATTCATTAGTTTTACATTGGCTATTTAATAAAATCTATACCTTTTCCCTACTAAAAGCCTACTTTATATCTCTCAGCCATGATGTGGTGATTATTATGGAGGACTTTGGAGGCATTTGTCTGCACTATCCCTTCTTATTGACAATCTGTATATTTAATTATTTACTGGTATTTGGCCTTCTGAATAAACAACCCCTAGTTAAAATTTTGTTTAAAGTGGATCTTTCTTGAGTCCTGAGGCATTTTGTCAAGAGTTAACTATGTTCTCTTTGGGAAGAGACAGTAAGAAATGGACCAGATGTATTAGTGATTATATTCATGAAATTGGACTATCCCATCTCTTTTTAGCATTGATGTGTAAGGACCTTGTGCTATATATGAGGTTTTATCAGAAACCACATAACCAAGCTGGAAATCTACGTGGGAAGAGACGTCCTCAATATTCAGTGAGTTCAGAATTTCGAGAAGTCTGTCTAGGCTCCATGGGCAATATTCTCACTTCAGAGTCAGAAGGTTGCCAGTTCAAGTCTCCCTCCAGAGATTTTGGCACAAAATAAAGACCGTCACTTCTAGTGCACCACCGAGGAAGTGCTGCACTGTTGGAGGTGCTGTGTTTTGAGAGGGAGCATTGGCATAATGATTATGTCATTGAAATAGTAATCCAAAGGCCCAGGCAAATACTCTGGGGACAGAGATGCACCACAGTTGATGGAAGTTAAATGCAGTAAATAAATCTGGAAAAATAATCTAGTCTCAGTAATGGCAACCATGTCAAACATCTTCAATTGATATAAAAACCCATATGGTTCATTAATGTCCTTTTAGGGATTGAAATCTCCCATCCCCTACCAGCTCTGGCCTGTCTGTGATTCCAAATGTACAGTATTGTATTTGACTCTTAGCTGCCTTTTGAAGTGACCTAAGTAGCCACTCCATTCAAGGACTATTAGGATAGGTACCAAATTATATCCATGCATTCAATGATAACAAAGCCAGTGCAGATCAGCATAGTTCTGAATCTGATCCATTCCCTCTGGGGAGTTCACTGATTTCAACAGAAATGGTGATTGGGGTGACAGAATTGCCACAGCAACCCCATCAGAAAGGGAAAGAATTGGTGAGAAAGAGAGCTAGCTCCTGAACGGTCCTTAACTGCTTTAACCGATTTTCTTTTGACATGTCTTTGAGAGTGACTATTTCATCTCTGTGCTGGGGAGGGAGGTGTGTGTAGTATAACTTTAGCTGAGCCTGTCCTGATCTGATTTCAACAGGGATCCATTAGTTGCAACAATTAATGGTTTGTTGGTTATCTTATTTGATTGTGGACTGGGATCAAATATAAAGCGAGTCAGCTGGGTTATTTGGGTAATAGGCAGCAGAGGTCTGGAAGGCTGTGTTCTGTGAATAAACCCACCATTACGAAAATGATTTGTTGTTTTGTGCTTCACATTCTGGCTAGGATCTATTTTAACAGCAAGGATCCTTGAACAGTGATTGAGAGCAGAAACTTTGGTTGATTCCTCCCCTAATGGCCTCTAATTTCGGACTGTCGGGTTTAGCTCTACAGCTTTAACTATCACTAGGACGGGAATCAACTAACGGAGGTTGAATCTAAAATCTTGTTCTATTTGCTTTGCCTATTTGGTTATATAAAATGAGTAAGAGTTCAAATACAGTCTTAAAGACCAATTTTATTTTGAATTTAATTCAGTTGTAAAACACAAGCTTGGCAAAAGGAAAATAATTTTGCAATTCAATAAAAGTAACATCAAATTCTAAATTCAGTAAAGAAATGTCTTTTGAAAGTTTCAGTTTATTAGTAATCTCAAATTTTAGTGTGATTGCATATTTGCATGTTTGCAATGCCTCTTTTTTACCTTATTAATTTAATAGTTAACTGTTTGCATAAGTTCAGTTCTGAACAGCCCTACTCAAAAAATGATAATGTCTCTCTTTGAAATTAGAACATAAGTTCTTAGTTTTCTTGATAAACATTGTAGTTGGTACCTTTGGCTGAATTAAATGCTTTTCTTGTTGTATTACATTATGTCCTTTGGTTTAGCTAGAGGAGGGATAATCACGCATGAAACAATCTGTCATATTAAGTCCGGATATTTGAGAACATTTACATATATTTCACAAGTGCTTGAAACAAAACCAAAAGCAGCATTGCTCGTGGAGCAACTGCTCGAGTAGTTTAAAGTCTTCAAATTCTATGTGACTCAATCACTTTATTGAAATGTTTAAAATCTAAAGAAAAGCAGTGTTTTTTTTGTACAGGGCAAACTAATGTTGAAAGTAATAGTAACCACTGAGTATTCTTCAGATAAAACCTGGGCTACAGCACTCAACCTTCATTTAGCTTCCAATACTGCAGCTATTACATTTCAGCTCACAACTTATCAATGCTGTCCTTTCTTTGTGTTTTAAAATATCCTTTTACGTAGGCTTTACTTGCTGATCTTTAATTCTCTGCTGCTTAAAATTTGACTCTGTTTTCTGTGTTTCCACCTTTTAGATTTTAAGAAAAAATCCAGCACAATTTGAAATTGTTCATGCTTTTTACAGGAACCTTTGTAAACAGCAACTCTGGTAATTTCATCCAAAATATTCAGACTTCCTTTGCAAATTGTCTCAATGTAAGGTGCATTTTGATAGTTATTTTGTGTTCTGTTATTTACTATTTCAGAGATGTAACTTGTATTTCATATTTAGCTTGTGGATGATTCAATTCATCTATATGATTTGTAACACTTGAACATTCACAGGTTTGTTCCTTCTAGCAGTTTTTTGAAAGAGTACACTCATGAAGCTTCCTGATTTCAAATGTCTAGGCCATCCCATTGGTACCTGGATTCAGCACATTAGTCTTGATGTGGCTTGTACCACGAGGGCAATTTGGTAGAGAACAAGGAATACCCAGTTGAGTGCCTGTAACACCTTAATGAACAGTAATAGGACTGATCAACAAAATAAAGCAGGTGACAATTACATCTTGCTGGAAGGTTTGACAACCAAAAGCAGCTTGTTTCAATGCTTTTCATCTTTGACTAGCTACAAAGATATGTACGTGCTATCTTAGATTCCTTTTAACAATTCTGAACAGTTTTAATAAATTCAAGTAATTTGTTGTGAGTACCATTAATTCCTGACTTTTTTAAACCAGCAAAGGATATTTTAAATGGTATTGTTTTATTGCTGTTGGCAACACTTTTCGATGATATGATTACTTCTAGTGACACAGTTTTTGAAATGTATTCTGTGAATTGCTTCAGTGTATAGTCATAGGATGGTGCAAACTCTTCACAAGTATATTGGAGGCTGAAATTCTGAATTTTGTTGGTTTAAGTCTTTTATGCCTCTTTTGCCTGGGGTGGGTTTATAAAAATAGCAGAAACCACCATACACAGTAACTGCTTTCAGTTTACATTTGTTTGGGTCACAGAGCCTCATGAATAAAGGATTTTCTTTGGAGGTTTATAAACAAGACGCCAAAATATTATTTCTTTTATCTCTGAGTTAACAAATGATAGTCCGCAAAACATTTTCACCTTTGACTGCAAATGGAAGTTTTTTGAAGCATAGCTATATTTGAAGGAACAAGTAAAATAGTGTCAAATTTGAGGCTGCTTCATGCCACACGGACAACTATGCTTTAAGGCGGCATCTGCCACCCCTTCAAAATGAATAACGTCTTAACTGTTTACAACTTTTTTGCTGATTTAAGTGAATAATAAATGTGTGCCTGGTAACATCGCACTCTGTTTTGTGTGTGTGAGAGAGTCTAATTTAAACAATACAATTTTTTTTCTTGAATCCACAGCTTCTATATTAGATAAAGCAAACGTTTTGGACAGGGATGACAAGGAGATGTTGATGGTTGTTTGCAGACTAAAGTCTACAAAAAAAAATCACTGTGAATGATCTCTAATGATTACAATTCTTGATAGTTTTCATAAGAGTGCACATAATTTTATGACAAATCCAATAAAAAGAAATGGCAGCCAAACTTTGCAAGTTAGCGGCAAAGCAAATGGGGCAGGCTTTGCATTTTGAACACAAATTTTATGAACTGTGATTGAATTTGTCGTGAAAGTGTGTCAGAATTAATAACGTATTTACACACAAGGTTGTCGGGCTTTGCAGCATGTTTTAGGGCTGAAGACTGGATCATAGGAAAAGCCTCTTCTCTGTGTTTTGTATCAGATCATACGGGCCAAATGAACTCTCCTTACATTATAGACTCTGGTGGTATTCTTGATATTCAGTCACTTTTTTTTGTCAAAACATCCAGCATGAAACAATGATGCTTTGAGGACATAATTAAAGATACCCTTTCAAGAACAACTTTTTGCATATTTGAATTATTGCTGTCGTGAAGAGCATACAAATATGGAAATATGATTGCCAGAAGCATATAAATCAATGATCAGCATGGCCCTGAAATCCAATAAATATGTAGTTAAATACTTTAAAATGCAAATAGTGCCTAAAAATTTACATACTGCAGAATTTTACGGGAATTCTCGTCATCTTACAACCTTCAAGGTAGTGGTAAATGTTGTCGGTAAACATAGAATTTTATTCATCACAGACCAAGTCATAGGTTTGATAAATGATAGGAGACTGTTTTCCAGGGTAAAAATGACTGCACTCTTTAGTGAATTCTGAAACTGCCTCGAAGTCATCTGAATAATTAAGAGTTAATTATTCTTCATCCATCTAAATCACAAAAGGACAGATTTAGGGAAGGAATTTATAATTTTTGCCTAGCATCCTGTCACAGAGTAATATGATAAACTAAACTGACTCTGTGTAATACCTAGTGACCTTATAGTAGAGCTTAATATGTTGCTGTTTGTTTAATTTAAAAAGAAATAATTTCCATTTTGGAATTTTCATTTAAATAGCATATATGTTTCAAAGATCTGAAGTCAGAGTTTTTGACTGATATTTTCACTTTGAAACTTTCCCTTAGTCGAAAACTGTTGAGCTGATATCACAGGTAGTAACCCTTGCTTATCTGTTTTACACTTTGCAAATATTCATAGTTGAAACAAAACTTCAAACTACATAAAAAGAAATTAAATAGTCATGGGTATATGTGTGGTTTTGTTTTCGTATAAGAGACCAAAGTATTTTTTTCAGGAGAAGCATTGGAAAATTGCTCGGAGATCATGGTGTGCAGAAATCTGGCTCTTTTTGAAAACAGTGGTGTATGGTATTCCCATTAAGTCAATTTGTGCAATAGTTTTATCACTTACAGTTTAGACAGAATTCCGTTAAAACAGGGCTCCGTTATGCAGCTAGAATAATTTTATTGTATGTTAGAGGACTGTGATCCCAATATTTCTATCTGTAATAAAAATCTGCATGATCCCTGCAAGTGAAAAGACTATATACTACAATTGCTGATGAAAATTACTATTTGGCATTATTTATCTTTTGATTTGGTTCTTGTAATTTTCTTTTAGACTTGCAGCTGGGAAGGAGTTAATCTCATCTCTGTTTATGGACTACAATTAAGCAACTGAACCAATTGCGTACCAGGCATTGCACAAATTTTAACTGTGTAAATTTTCAAAAGAATATGAAATCCATTAATTTGGTTGATGTATATTCTTTATAAATGTTTGCTGTTCGTGCAGAATTGAAACCAGAAATGGTCATCAGGAGGAAAAAAAATCAATGTACATGATGTTTCTCATGTAGGACAGCAGGGTTACATTGTTAGGTTAAACACAGGCGATAGAATGAGCTGCTATTCTGTAAAATCAATTTGTTTTAAAGTCTACGGCTCCTACTTTATCTTCAAAGAGTCATTTTACATACTGCTCACATTATTGACTACTGCATTAGCTGTTTCAATTTGTAATGTATAGTCACGGACCTCCATACACAGAAACACGATTCAGTTAAAAGTACTATTGTAAATTTCATTTGGAAAAATGTTCTGATTATTCAGCCCCAACCTTTGCGTTAATTTTTTTGCTTTTAAATCTGATGTTTTACTGTGTTTAAAGAAGGAACAGCTTTAATTAAAAACATTGTTGAATCTTTAATTCTTATTTTATCCCCCACTGTCTTTTACTGTTTAATCTATATTTTTGCACAACAGCATTAGAAGGGCTACTCGAGAAATAGTCTTTTGTTTTAGGCTAGATATTTAGGCTTTCTATTTATTTTAATAATGTTGTAAATTAGTTAGAAACAAAATTCAAAACTGAACATAAATATAAACATGTAATTGTAATTTATTTCTGGTTTCCTCTTTCTTTTGGCAATTTTATTTTGCATCAATTGCAGCTGAGGTTTGTGTTTACAAAGCTTTTATCAACCCAGACAAGAAAATACATTGTAAAAACTCATACATTTTATTCAAATATGAATATATAAGACCAAATACAAACGGTTTTCGTCCTCAATTTAGAGAAAATGCTTCTAATGAAAATCCTAACTTCTTTTCTTAAAATGTTGTGACTGTCTTTGGTGAAATGGTTAAATTGTGGAGACAATCTTTTGCTTACCTCGTGCTTTTCACTGCATGCATCATGACTGACTCTGACTTTGCTTTTTATTTCTGTCAAATCAATTATGACATACCTTGACCTTACTTGTTTATTTGTGGAATGTGCTTGTGCAGTCTAGGGAGTAAACATAGACCATCTTAGTTTAGTTAGATGCTAGTTTTATAGCGATGTAGGCTGCAGTAGCATTTCGTATGAACACGACAAAACAGTAACAGATAGCTCTGCTGAACAATAAAATGCTTTTAATAACAACCTGCTTTTTCATTGTTTAAGTGGAGAAAACATTTTGTGAGAAGATTATGGATTACAGTTATTGCAAATTATCAGTCTTGTGCAAAACCTTTTAGTTGAATGAAGCCCACTCTAATCAGCCAACCAGTTCTTGCTGAAATTTAAATTACCAAGTACAACTGGCATAGAGAAAATCATTTGTATCATTTAGTTTTAAGTGTAGTAATAGTGTTTGATAGGCTACCTACATAGTAATGGGCTGTGTGGTCGTAACATTCACGTTCGTGTCTGGTAACTCTTCTTTTATGTTGGAAATTAATTATACATCATGAAATGTACTTGTTTCAGGACATATGATAATCAGGAATGACAACATAAATCAAATTCTAGGCACCTGTAGATGGAAAGATTATATTTTCCTGTGAGACATGAAGCCTTATTTGATTCGAATAACTTAAATTGTTCTAAACGATACTGGCAACTTGAAGGCTTGTTTCTATGTCTACTTGTCAGTCAGTTGTTAGTGTGAAAAGTGTCTGATTGCCACTCTTGTCAGTCAACGGAAATGCAAACTGCCAAGTTAATGGGTTTCTTTACATCTTTGTCTTTGCAGCAATGGAAGTAAAATCAATGTGTTGTCATGTGTGGTTCAGCTGAGCTAAATACCTGGTGGAGTCAGAAATGTGGCTCTGTTATATTTATATTTGAATGTTTTTATACAAAAAAGTGACAACTTTGTTTCCAAACATGTTTGCAGCATGGTTACGGTGAGAAAGAAGTGTTTGTAGAATCGCAGTTTTCCAATGTCAATGGTTCCCAAGCAAACAAGATAAATAAATCCATGATCTCACACCTTGTCACAGTGCTCTGAAAATTGCCAGTGAAAATCTTTAAGGTGTCTTTAAACAAATAGTAAAATGATGTTCTCTTTAGTCTGGTGGACTGTATTATTCCTACAGAATGGTTTTGCCATCTGAATTATTACCTGTCGGAGATGTGCATGCAGCCAGTTTGCTGTTCCCTCTGAAGCATGCTTTCTCCGTTCATCCTTTACTGATTTTTGATTTTTTTTTTCTCTTTGCATGTCATTTAAATTTTTTAGGCAATAAAATAGCACTAACTGAAATAAAATCAGAAAGAAAATGATTAATCTTGTGTCAGAATTGTTAGTAAGTAAAGGAAACTCTAAAACAAATGTGGGATTTACAAAAGCACCATGACTTATTTATTTTAGGTTTTCAGAATGGTGAGGGAGTCATAACAGTTGTCAATGAAAACCAACTGTTACACTTTCAATAAACCTGTTTGCAAAAATGATTTGGTTTCACAGCAACTTAGCAATGATTCCCCTGTCCCCTTCACACCACCTGCTGCCCTGTAGACTAGGAGCAAATCCACAGTAGGAGAATGTGGAGAACTGGTGCTGATAATAGGCAGCACCTGATGAGAACAAGTACATTATGTTTGCATCCTTCATCAGTGAGGTTACTTCTATTCTAACTAGGGATCTTGCCCTGAAACTCCTCCTTGTACAAATCCATCAGTCATTGAGATATTGCAAAGAGCATCATATAATCACAGCCAACTTTCCGACGTGGTATGTATTGCAACGTCTCTAATTTGCATTTATATAGCAGTTTTAAAGTGGTAGAATGTACCACTGTACTTCAAGAGTGTTATCAACAAAGGTTTGATATCAAGTCACACAAGAGAGATTAGGGCAAGTGGAAGTAGGTTTTGAAAGAGTGTTTTAAGAGGGAAGAGAGAGGCAGACGGATTCCAGAAATCTCGGTTCAAATGGCAGAAGGCACAGCTGTCAATGGGGAAGAAGGGAAATCAGAAATGTCAAGCAGGCAGAAATGGAACAGCATAGAAATTATAGAGGGTTATAAAGTTGCAGGAGTTTGAGATGTGATTGGATGAGGCCTTGGAGGGATTTGAATGCTTGCAATTTTAAATAGGAGGCATTGCTGGACTGAGAGTCAGTGTAGGTCAGCAAGCACAGGGATGTGATGGCGTATTGTGACTTGGGATGAGTTAGGATACAGGCAACAAAGCTTTAGCTGTGCTGAAATTTATTCCAATGGCTGGTTTTTATTTCAAACTTCTTTACAATTGCTAACAATTCTTTATACATCATGAGGAAAATGCAGATAGTTATTTGATAGAAGTTGGCTGTGATTATATGATGTTCTTTGCATCATATAATCACAGCCAACTTGTACAAATCCATCAGTCATTGAGTTATTGTTCTTTGCAATAACTCAATGACTGATGGATTTGTACAAGGAACAGAACAAGGAAAAGTGACTGATGTTTTTAAATTCATTAAACTTTTCATTTTAGCATCTCAAAAGACCTCTATTGTTATGGTACAGTTTCCCTCCGTGCATAGGGGAAAGATTGATTCCCAATGTCAATTAAAATAACACATTTTAATCTTTTTTTCACCACTTTCACTGGACTTTTTCCCCCTCTTTGTTGTTTATCATTTCATTATAATGTACAAGAGGAATAAATGAAATGGTGCCTCAAATGAGGAAGCCTTGATGCAAGGATTACCTAGGCTATGTAGAATCACTTGGTTCTGTTCAGGGAAATCTAGGTAATACATGTGTTTGTTTCTGTGACATGCAATTTCTACTATCTTAACAGGCCACTTCCTCTGCTCCGAACAGTTGTCTATTTTTGAGTTAAACCAGACCTCTGGGAGAAAAAAAATCAAATGATTTCATCATGTTAAAAATGAAAAGCTGTAATTACTTACAATTAAGCTTCAGTTCCATTCACCACCACCACCCCCCCACCCAACCATTGAAATTACATTTTTTTTCTAAAGCTCTGGGTCTTGTTCTAAATCAGTATAGTTTGAAAAGTAGGAAATAATTTTCTGTTCGGTTGAAAATTGATTTAATTTGTAATGCTGACTAGAGCTTGTGTGTTTTATTTTAAAAGGTAAAGGAGTTACTGCATGAAATAATGAATCCATTAAAGCTCGCTATTAGGATTTATTTATATAAATATGATTTTTCCTACATTTTTCTGGGCAGCAATGGATTAAAACATGAAATACTTAAAACGTTAAGTAAATAGAAATAATAAATATCGGGTTTGGAGAGGCTGATGCATTTTAATTGATAGTCATCTCAAAATTATTTCCAAGCCATATCATTGCAGGAAGCTGTGCAAGCATCTTTCATTTAGTGACCTCAAAGGAAAAAAGAAGAGGACACCGAAATCAACATTTGCAAGTAAGCAATAGCGATTATAATGTCAGTGGTACCTTGTGTCTGTGAACCTTCCAACTCCTGAACAATACCTTGGCATAGGGACAATGTGAACATGGTGCAGTTATTTGAGGCTCAGCCTGGCAATTATCAAACTTGTGTTATAAGTACAGCTGCAAGAGATATTGTTTGGGGAGTCGCCGTATTGGTTTTCTGGATTCTACTCAAAGCAAGTGATCTCCCCCCAACCTCTGGTACGATCCATTAAGAGTAGAGTCCCATATGTTACAGCTTGCTGGTGGCCTGATAATGTCACTGGCGCACTGCAATCATGTTCCAGGCAGGAGTTGTCGCTGTCACAGCTCCACAGCTTTTCTTGGCAACAATCTTTACATAATGATAACCTTGCAAAGCATTGCGCGAGACATTTTTTTTAAAAAAACACTGACCTAATGAGTGTTTTTATAATTATTGTTGGGGGGAGGGGTAGAGGAAAAAGTGTAATCTTGCAGTTAATGGAAGGTTTATGAGCTATCAATTTTATTGAAGAATTTTAAAGTACAATACAGTAGCACATAGGCTTGCATGTTGGGAGATTTCTGACATTCTAATGTACAGGCTTTGTATATTCTGTAGGCAAATATCAAAGCTGACTTCAGGTATGCTATAATATTTAAAGTTATGATTTATTTAAGTAGATACAATATAGTTACAATATTAAGGAGTATTTATTGTATTTTGGATTCACATCTTTTAAAAACTTTTTCAAATATATATTTTTCACTGCTTGCCCCCTTCCCCACTGCACTTTTTTGATACTAGTTTTCCAATCGATTTGTATCTACTGTTTTTCTGCAATTTAATCAGAGTACAGCTATAGTTTTTAGCATTGCTTTGTGCAAATGTCCTTTTATGTCAAGTGCTTGGAATTGCTTAAAGCAACATGTGCAGAAAATCATCTTGTATTTATTCGATGGGTGATTGTTCTTTTTTGTTCCCTAGTATTGCAGTAATTGCACAGAGCAGTACCAAATAGTTCATGGTCTTGCACTGAAATGACTAGATTAAAAATCAGAATTTTGCATCAATGACATTATAGCAATAGTGCAGATTAACCTGAACCTATGCTTTTGTTATATTTAGAAAAGTTTTTTTTTCTTAAATATAATGGGTTTTAACCCAAAGCCAAACCATTTACTCAAGGCAAAAATTAGGAGTGTGATTGAATACTCTCAGCTTTTCTGGCTGAATGCAGCTTGAAGTTCAAAAAAACAGTCTGCTTGATCAGCACCCAACTTACCACCAACACCAATGCACAGTGGCAAAATGTATGCACCATCTAAAAGATGGGCCACAGCAATTCACTAAGGCTCCTTCAATAGCACTTCCAAATCCACAACTTCTGCTACTTAGAAGAATAAAGGTGGAAAATGCACAGGAACGTGGCCACTTGTGAGTTGTGCAAGCTCCTGACTTGGAAAAATATGGTTGTTTCTTCATTGTGACCAGATTAAAATTCTGGAACTTCCTTCGTAATAGCACAGTGGATGTACCTACACGACGTGGATTGTACAGATTCATGAAGTTGGCTCACACACAGCGAGGACAATTATTAATGGGCATTAAATGCTAGTTTTGCCAGTGTGGGAAGGAAAGGATTTTTTTTAAAAAAATAGTCACCGTCCTTGCTCAGGAGGAAATATATTCTTAACTTTTAGTTTTGTTTTTCCTTGAGCTGACTCATGTTAATGAGAAATCTTACGTGCTTATGAATTAAAATCAGGCAAGGATTATATTGAGTGTATTTATTATCTGGGAAAGGGAATGGTGATCTTATTTCCAACAGTGAAGTTCATTCATGCTTTTGTTCAATTATTTACTTCGCTGCGCATAGAATACCATTACGCTGAATCAAGCGGGACATCAGTATTTTTCCCACACACTATTTCTCCCCATGAGCCTATCAGAAATTTCATTCTTCTTTATTTCTGATTAGGTCATGCATTCCTTCCCAGTTTTCCTGTACCATAAACTGTCTGTGGTCGGGAAGGAATGTGTGTTGCAAGGAAGAGAAGAGAGTTACCTGCCCTGGACCTCCAATGTTGTATATTACATTGGTGCCATTTGTTATGATTAAAGGTCTATTTGGACACCTTTTTTCAGATCTCATAACTGGAATGATATGGTGAATTTATTTAAAATACAAACTTTAGTCATTTCCTGTGAAAATATGCTTTTTAATAGAAGCTTACTGTTACAGTTCTACAGTCTCTCTTTTTTTTTGCCCATTTTTATCTCCCTGTTCTCTTTTTTTTACTTGTGGACGGTCTCTCTTGCTGTGTCTCTTTACACGCCCCTCAACCATCTCTGTATCTCCCTCTCTCTCCAAACCCTGTCTGTCTCTCAGTCTCTCTTTTGTCTCTTACTCTGTTACTCTCCTCTGTCTCTTATTCCACCTATCTTTCCTTTTCATGCTCATGCCTGGAATTAGTACTTTCTGTCCACTTTACAACCTGAACTACCTTCAGGAAAAGGAAAGTTTTATGTAGAAATCATTTTGAATGAAGCTGCACATAATGTGTCTGCTTGGTATTCTACTCGGGTGTTTCTTCTCCTATTTCCTGTTACCCCTCTTTTTCCTGTCCATTTTTCACTTTGTGTGTTTGTTAAATTGATGCACTGTATAAATGTTAATCATCTTTATAAAATATGTTTCAGACTGCACAGAGTTTTATGTAAGATAAGATGTGAGCAAAGCTGAACAACTGATCCAAATCTGAGATACTGCACATTTGTCATAAATTCAACTGACTATAAAGCATGCACAGTACATACAGTTTGCTTTCTCTTTGTTCTCCTTGGCCCAGTTGAAGCTGCATTTACTCTAATCCTACAAATGGAGTGTTTTCTTTATACAAAATAAAAATTCTATATTTGTTTAAATGACTGTAAATCTTCAATCTTGGTTGTAACAGTCCTGACACACCTTTCAACTAAATGTTACTTCGATTTTGTTGGCAAAATTCATTATTTTTAAAGAATTTAACAGGGAGGAACAAGGGTTTGAATGCCAATCTTCGTTGTATTTGACTTTGACCAGTTCTTTTAGAGCAGTTTTAAAAGCATTGATCAGAGCTCTTATATTAATTAAAGACACTTTTTTGCAACTTCAGGATGTCCCAAAGCACTCTACAGTCAATGTAAAACTTAAAATGTGGCCACTATTCTAATGTCAGAAAATGTGGTGGCCAATCCTTTGACAGCAAGGTCAGACGAATAGTGAGGGGGTAGTGACCAGGTTTTCCTATGTTGTCTGTGACATAAGCACTGACAAGAAGATTTTCACTGCTCCTCTGAAGTAGTTAGATGAAAGACTTCCGCTGCCTCTCGATAGTGCTGTGGATTTTTTTTTTGCATCCACCTGAGAGGGTTGACTTGACCTTGGTCCAATGTCTCATCCAGAAGATGTCACTCCCAACAGTGCTGTCATCCTCCTTATAAGCTTGAGTTTTTTTTTGACAAAGTAGTTGTTCATTTTTTAAGCTTTGAGCTCTTTTTAGCACTTGCATCTGTCACTCCTGGTGTTCTGCATGTGCAAAATATTTATTGAGTGTCAATTAAATTTATGCAAACTTTTGTAAACCTAAAGCATGTCTTTTTCTATCATATATGTTTGCATCATCTGCTGTTCCTCTTGGACGCCAGTTCTTTCCACAGCTCCTATAAAGCAATCACAGAAGTACCTTTGATGCTGCAGACCTCGTGCTTTGATTTTTCAGGTGATGTTACTTAGGCTGTACTGTTTGTCCTCTGGTGTGAGAAAATTAGGTTGCAATTACATACTGATTGCAGAATCGAAATTAAGATAGAGGTGCCATAGTGTTGCCAGACCGTAAGGTGGTTTAATCAGAGGATTAGCATACCTCAGTCGAGGGGTGAGATTGAGAAGTTGAGTCCTTCATGTCAATCTCAATGTTGGAATTGAACCCATGCTATTGGCGTCAGTCCACATTACAAATCAACCATGCACCCAACTGAGCTAACCGACACCCCTACTTGCAGAATAACATGGGCTGTTAAGTGAGTATCTGATTTATCTGGGATGGAGGTTTTCTGATCAGGCATAGATCACCCTAATGGAGATGATACAAAACTAAAAGTGCGCTCTAAATTGCAAGATGTAAAGGTCCTTTGGAGAATGTTAAAGTTAGCACCTGTCACATGTGGTGTGTTTCCGTTGGAATAAGTTGTTATTTTCAGATGCAAGCAACGCCTGTAGTGCCTTTATGTTTGATGTTACATGTTGATGCTTGTAGTTCTGGAGAGTTTGTCAAATTTTCTACCAAGATTGTAAGATAAATATACTCCAAGGGATTCTATGTTGACTATTCAATAAAATTTTGTAGGGTGACCCACCCTATTTTAATCATTTAATCTATAATTCAAAATCTCTGAATGCTGATGTAACATGCAAAAACAGGTCTGCTTCAATTACTGGCCTATTCTCGCAACTGTAGATGTAAACCAGAGAAACAGACTTTAATTCAGATCTCGCACAATGTTGGCATATGGCCTTTCCAAAGAAACTCCTTGACCTTAATACTCCTGAATAGTAGTTATACTTGTGTCTCTGCCCGAAAAACAGAGAACTGACGTACTGCCTGAGGAGGTTTGGCAATACACTTCCATACTTGTCGTTGCTCATCAGAGAACGGATATCTGTGTAAAATGAAAAACAAAACAGGAAATACCAGAGAAAACTTAGCAGACTTGACAACATCTGTGTATATGTAGAGGGAAACAGTTAATGTTTTGACTCTGTGTGACCTTCAAAACTGGGATAAATTAGTGATGTCAGGATAGTAGGAACTGCAGATGCTGGAGATCTGAGATAACGAGGTGTAGAGCTGGATGAACACAGCAGGCCAAGCAGCATCAGAGGAGCAGGAAGGCTGACATTTCAGGCCTGGACCCTTCTTCAGAAAGGGTCTTCTGATGCTGCTTGGCCTGCTGTGTTCATCCAGCTCTACGCCTTGTTACCTCTAAGTTAGTGATGTGATAGGTTTTGAGCAAAGCACAGTTAGGACAAGGACAAAAGAAAGGTCTGTAATTGGGTGGAAGACTGAAAAGATTGAATGACAGAAAAGTTGATCTAGAGCCAAAGGGAATGAGATGGGCCAAGAAATGTTTCCGGTCTGAATTTGTTAAATTCACTTGAGGTGGAAGGCTATAAAGTGCCTAATTGAAAGATGAGGTGCTATTCCTCAAGTCTGCATTAAGCTTCACCAAATCATTGCAACAGGCGAAGGACAGAAATGGTAGCTTGAAAGCAAGGTGGAAAATTAAAATGATAGGCCACTGGGACCATGCTTGTCGACAGAATAGACATGTTTGCAAAAGAGATGATACTGTTTGAATTTGGTTTCCTTAATGTAGAAAATAACACATTGTGAGCAGCAAATACAGTAGATTAGATCGAAAGCAGTATACATAAATCATTACTTTACTTGGGAGGGGAGGTAAAAGTGTAGATGTTACATCTGCATTTCCTAGAGCAGGTGCTCAGGTGATC
>NW_025966336.1:0-50000 GCF_021869965.1 Rhincodon typus
TTCTAAACCTACCCTAGCCCTAACTTTAACTCTAACCCTAACCCTAGCCTTATGTCTACCCTAACCCTAAACCTAAACCTAACTCTCAACTATGTCTCACCCAAAACCAACCCCTAACACTAACCATAACTCTAACTCTAACACTAACCATAGCCCCAACTCAAAACACTAACCCTAACCCTGACTCTAAACCTCTTCTTAGCTCTATCTCTCGCCCTAATTCTAAACCAAACCCTCATTCAAACCATATCTCTAACCCTAATCCTATCTTTACCCCTAACACTAACCTTAGACATGGGAAATTAGGGGAATGCGTCTGCCTGGGATGGTCTTCGGAGGGCTGGTATGGACTTGTTGGACCGAATGGCCTGTTTCCACAGTGTAGGGATTCTATTCTATTCTATTCTAACCCCAATTCCAACCCTAGACCTAGCTCAGATTCTGACCCTAATGCTAATACGAACTCTAACCCATCCCTAACTTTAACCCTTACCCTAACCCTAGATCTAATTCTAACCCTAGTCCTAACTGTAAAATTAACCCTAACTCTAACCATAAGCCTAACCTTAATCCTAACCGTAAAGCTAACCCTAAGTTTAAACCTAGACCTAATCTTAGGCCAATCTCTAAATCTAGCCCGACTCTAACCCGAACACTAACCCTAATCCTAACACTAAACCTAGGCCCAACTCCAACCCGAGCCCTAACCATAACCCTAATCCTAAATCAAAGCAAAACCCTAACACTACCCTAGAAATAACCCTAACTTTAATGCTAAACCTAACCCTAACCCTCACCCAACACTAAACCTAACCCTAATCCCAACCCTATCCCTAATACGAGCTCTAAACTCAACCCCAGCCCAAGCTCTACCAATTACTCTAACCCCAACTCTCACCCTCACACTTACCCTAGACCTAAACCTAACCCTACTGTAAGCCTAACCCTAACCCTACTCCTGACATTAACCATAAACTCAACCCCCGACCTCACTAACCATAACTGTATATCTAGCCCTAACCCTAACCCTTACCATAAACCTAACTCTAACTCTAAACCAAGCCATAATTCTAACCATAAACCTAATCCTAAAGCCAACCCTAACCCTAACCCTAATAATAACCCTAGGCGTAAATTTAACCCTAACCCTAACCCTCGCCTACATCTAACCCGAACCCTAACACAAACCCTACCTCTAACCTTAACCCTAACCCTAACCCTGACGTTAACCCTAACCCTAATGCTAACACCAAACCTAACCCTAATCCTAACACTAACCCTAGCCGTAAGTTTAACCCTAACCGTAACCCTAACCCGAACCCTAGCCCTACATCTATCCCAAACCCTAACTCTAATCCTAACCCTAAACCTAGCCCTAAACCTAACCCTAACGCTGCGTCCAACCCTAACCCTAACCCTGCCTCTAACGCTACCACTAACGCAGAACCTAAACCTAACCCTAACCCTAACTCTAAATCTAAGCGTATCCATAACCCTAACCCAATCACCAACCAATAGGAACCCTCACCCTAACCCTCACCCGAACCCTAACTCAACCCTAACTCTAACTTTAACCATAAACCTCTCCCTAAGATTAACCCGAGGCCTAACTTTAGATCAATCTCAAAATCTATCCCTATCTCTAACCCTGACTCTAGCCCTAAACCTAAGCTTAAACCTAATCCTAACTCAAACCCTAAATCCAAACCTTACCCGAACCCTAACTCTAACCCTAAACCTAGCCAAACTCTAAACCTAACCCTAACACTAACCCTTACCATAACCCTAACCCTATCCCTCTCCATTGCTCCAACCGTAAATCTAACCCTAGCCCATACTCCAAACTTAACCTAGCTCTAAATCTAAACCAAATACTAATCCTAGCCACAATGCTAATCGTAACCATAAGCCTAACCCAAACCTTGCCCAAAACTAAACCTAGACCAACCTCTAAACCTAGCCCTCCCTTTAACCGAGCTCTAACCCTAACCCTCACTCTAAACCTAATACTAACTCTAACCCAAGCCTTAACCCTAAACCTAACCATAACCATAACCGTAACCCAAACTCTAACTCTAACCCTAACCCTAATACTAACCCTAACCCTAACCCTAACACTAACCCTAACCCTAACTCTAACCCTAGCCCTTCCTCTAACCCTAAACTTAACTCTAGCCCCAACCCTAACCCTAACTCTAACCATAAACTTAAACCATAGTTTAACCCTATCCATAACTCTAACTTTAATGCTAAACCTAAACCTAACCCTAACTCTAACTCTAACCCAACCCTAATCCAAACCCTAAACCAAACCTACAACTAACCATAAACCTAACCCTAAGCTTAACCGTAGCCTAACCTTTGATCAATCTCTAAATCTACCCCTACATCTAACCCTAACCCGACCTCCAACCGTCTTGCTAACCCTCACCCTATTTCTAAACCTTATTTCTAACCCTAGCCCTAACCATAACCCTAACCCTAACCCTAACCCTAAGCATAAACCCAATCCTAAAGCTAAGATGAACCCTATCCCTAACCCTATCTCTAAGCATAAACCTAACCCTAAGTTTAACCCGAGCTCTAACCTTAGACTAATCTCTAAATCTAGCCCTACATCTAACCCTAACACTTACCCTTAGCTTAACACTAAACCTCGACTATATCTCCCTCTCACCTGGCCCCAAACCTGAGCCATAACCCTAACTCCAACTCCATAGCACCAACTCAAGCACTAACCCTAACTCAAAACCTTACCATAGCACTATCACTAACCCTAATTCTAAACCAAACCCTAACTCAAACGCTATCTCTAACCCTAGCCCTAACTTCACCCATAACACTAACCCTAAACCTAACCCTAACCCAAGATCTAACTCTAACCCTAATCCTGAATCAAAGCCTAACTCTAACCCAAGCCATAATTCTAACCATAAACCTAAGCTGAAAGCTAACCCTTACCCTAAACTGAACTGTAAAACCAAACCTAACCCTAACCCTAAAACTAACACTAACCCTCGTCGTAACTTTAACCCTAACTCTACCCCTAACCTTAGCCCTACATCTAACCCAAAATCTAATCCTACACCTAACCTTAACCCTAACCCTAACCCTAGCCCGACATCTGATCCAAACCATAACCCTAACCCTCACCCTAGCCCTAACACTAACCCTAAACCTAACCCTAACTCTGCCTCTAACCCTCACCCTAACCTTTCCTCTAAACCTAGCACTAACACTAAACCTAAACCTAACTCTCACTCTAAACTTAAGCGTATCCGTAACCCTAATCCTATACCATTCTCCAACAAGCAGTAACCCTGACTGAACCCTAAATCTAACCCTAGCTTTAATTCTAACCCAGCCCTAACCCTAACCCTAACCCTAACCCTAACCCTAAGCATAAACCCAATCCTAAAGCTAACATGAACCCTATCCCTAACCCTATCTCTAAGGATAAATCCCAGACCTAACCCTAACTTTAACACTAACCCTAACAATAACCCTAACATTAACCCAAACTCTAACCCTAACCCTAAACCTAACACTAACACAAACCCTAACTCGAACTCAAACTCCAAACCTTACCCAAACCCTAACTCTAACCCTAAACCTAGCCAAACTCTAAACCTAACCTTAACATTAACCCTAACTGTAACCCTAAACCTAATTCTAAACCTATCCATAGCCGTGACTCTAACCGTAAATCTAACCGTAACCAACTCCAACCCTAACCTAGCCCTAAATCTAAACCTAATACTAAACCTAGCCATAACGCTAACCGTAACCATGAGCCTAAGCCAAACCTTGCCCTAACACTAAACATAGACCAATCTCTAAACGTAGCCGTACCTCTATCCTGAACTCTAACCCTAACCCTAAACCTAACACCAATTCTAACCCTAGCCTTAACCCTAATCCTAACCATAACCGTAACTCAAACCCAAACCCTACCTGTAACACTAACCCTAATGCTAACTCTAACCCTAGCCCTACCTCTACCCCTAAACTTAACTCTAGCCCTAATCCTTATCCTAACCTTAACCCTAACTTGAACCATAAACCTAACCTAAGTTTAGCCCTATCCAAAACCCTAACTTTAATGCTAAACCTAAACCTAACCCTAAACCTGACTCAACCCTATACCTAACCATAACCTTAACTCTAACCGTAAACCTAACCCTAAGCTTATCCCTAGGCTAACCTTTGATCAATGTCTAAATCTACCCCAACATCTAACCCTAACCCTACCTCTAACCATCATGCTAACCCTCACCCTATTTCTAAACCCTAATTCTAACCCTAGCCCCAACCATAACCCTAACCCTAACCCTAACCCCAACCCTAACCCTAACCCTACCTCTAGCCCTCATGCTAACCCTCACCCTATTTCAAAACCTAAGCCGAACTCTAACCCTAGCCCTAACCATAACCCTAACCCTAAACTTAAACCAAACCCTAACCTAGCCCTAACCTTAAATTTAATGTTAAACCTAACCCTAACCATAACCCTAACCCTAACCAGAAACCTAACTCTAAAGCTTACCCGAACCCTAATCCTAACCCTATCTCTAACCATAAACCAAATCCTAAATTTAACCCTAGCCCTAACCTTAGACCAATATCTAAATCTAGCCTTACCTCTAACCCGAATGATAAACCTAACCTAAGACTAAACCCAAGCCCAACTCTAACCCTAGCCCTAACCATAACCATAACCCTAACCCTAACCCTAAGCTTAATCCTAACACTACCCTAGCCCTAACCCTAACTTTAATGCTAAACCTAACCCTAACCCAAACCCTAACTCTAAGCATAACCCAACCCTAAACCTAACCCTAACCTGAACCCTATTCCTGACATGAGCTCTAAACTCAACCCTAACCCTAACTCTACCAGTAACTCTAACCCTAACTCTCACCCTGACCCTAACCCTAGACCTAAGCATAACCCTACTGAAAGCGTAAACCTAACCCTACCCCTAACATTAGCTGTAAACTCAACCCTAGACCTCACTCTAACCATAACTGTAAATCTAGCCCTAACCCTAACCCTAATCCCTAAACATAAACCTAACTCTGACTCTAAACCAAGCCATAATTCTAACTCTAAGCCTAACCCGAACCCTAACCCTAACCCTAACCCTTGACTATTTCTCACTCTAACCCAACCCCTAACCCTAACCATAACCCTAACTTTAATACTAACCGCAGCTCCAACTCAAATACTATCACTAACCCTCACTCGAAACCTTACCATAGCAGTATCTCTAACCCTAATTTTAAACCTAAGCCTAACTCAAACTCTATCTCTAACCCTAGCCTTAACTTTACGTCAAACACTAACACTAATTCCATCACTAGACCTAGCTCAAATTCTAACTCTAATGCTAACATGAACACAAAGCCCACCCCTAATTTAAACCCTAACCTTAACCCTAATCCTAACCCTAGCCCAAGATCTAATTTTAACCCTAGCCCTAAATCTAAATCTAACTCTAAACCAAGCCATAATTCTAACCATAAACCTAACACTAAAGCTAACCCTAACCCGAAACTGAACCCAAACACCAAACCTAACCCTAATCCTAATCCTAACATTAACCCTAGCCGTAACTTTAACCCTAACACCAACCCTAACCCGAGCCCTACATATAACCCAAATCCTTCCTTTAACATTAACACTAACACTAAACCTAAACCTAACCCTATTCCTAACTCTAAATTTACACATTACCGTAATTTACACATTACCTAACCCTAAGTCTAACTCTAACCCTAACCTTAACCCTTAACCCTAACCCTAGCCCCACCCCAGCCTGAACCCTAACTCTAACACTAACCCTAACAGTAACCCTAACATTAGCCCAAGCTCTAACTCTAACCCTAAACCTAACACCAACCCTAACCCGAACTCAAACCCTAACTCCAACCTTAGCCGAACCCTAACACTAACGTTAAACCTAGATCAACTCTAAAGCTAACCCGAACTGTAAACCTAACCCTAACCCTAATTCTAAACCTATCCATAGCTGTAACTCTAACCATAAATCTAACCCTAACCCTAACTTAGACCTAAATCTAAACCTAATATTAAACCTAGCCATAATGCTAACCGTAACAATAAGCCTAACCCAAACCTTGCTCTAGCACTAAACCTACACCAATCTCTAAACATAGCCATACCTCTAACCTGAACCCTAACCCTAACACTAATCCTAAACCTAACGCTAACTCTAACCCTAGCCTTAACCCTAACCATAACCATAACCGTAACATAAACCCTTACACTACCTGTAACCCTCACCCTAACCCTAACTCTAACCCGAGCCCTACCTCTCACCCTGAACCAAACTCTAGCACTAACCCTTACCCTAACCCAAACCCTAACTCTAACTATAACCCTAACCCTAAGCTTAACCCTAGCCCTAACACTAACTTTAATGTTAAACCTGAACCTAACCCTAACCTAACCCTAAATCTAACCCTAGCCCTAACTCTAGCCCTAGCTCTAACTTTATCCTTCACCCTAACACCAACTCCAACCCTAGACCTAGCTCGAATTCTAACCCTAACACTAACATGAATGCTAACCCTACCCCTAACATTAACTCTTACCCTAACCCTAACCCTAGATCTAATTCTAACTCTAGTCCTAACTCTAAACCTAACCCTAACTCTAACCTTAAGACTAAACCTAGCTCAAACCCAAGCCATAATTCTAACCCTAAACCTAACCCGAATTCTAACACTAATCCTAAGCCTACCTCTAAACTTAACCCTAACCCTAATTCCAAATTTAATGTTTACCCTAATCCTAACAACAAAGCTAAACATAACCCTAATCCTAACCCTAAACATAGCCATACCTTTAACCCTAAACGTCACCCTAACCCTAGCCCTGACCTTAAGCCTAACCCTAACCATAATCCTAATCCTAACAATAAACCTAGCCGTAATTTTAACCCTCACCCTGACCCTAATCCTAATCCTACATCTAACCCTAACCGTATCCCTAACCCTAAGCCTAGCCCTAACTGTAACCCTAACCCTAAGCAGAAAAATAACCCTAAGCTCAACCCTAGCCCTAACACTAACTTGAATGCTAAAATTAACTCTAACCATAACCCTAAACCAAACCCTAACACTAACCCTAACTCAACCCTAACCCTAGCCCTGACTTGAACCCTAACCCTAACTGTAAGCTTAAACTTAGTTCTAACCTTAGATCAATCTTGAAATCTATCCCTACCTCTAACTCTAACTCTAACCCTCATGCTAATCCTAAACCTAAGCTTAACTGTAACCCTAGCCCTAACCATAGCCCTAGCCCTAACCTTAAACTTAACCCGAATCCTAACCTAGCCCTAGGCTCATGTTTAACCCTAAGCCTAACCTAACCCTAACCCTAACCCTAACCCTAGCCCTAACCCTAACCCTAACACTATCCCTAAACCTACCCCAAATTCTATCCCTAACACGAACTCTAAACTCAACTCCAGCCTTAAATCTGCCAATAACCCTAAACCTAGCCCTCACCTCACCAAAACCCTAGACCTAACCTTAACGCTAACTCTCGACTATGTCTCACCATAACTACACCCCTAACCCTAACCATAACCCTAACACAAATGCTAATCGTAGCCCAACTCAAACACTAACCCTAATCCTAACTTTAAACCTATCCATAGCATTATCTCTCACCCTAGCCCGAACTTTACCCTTAACCCTAACACCGACTGCGACCCTAAACCTAGCTCAAATTCTAACGTTAAGATGAGTGCTAACCCAACCTCTAACTTTAACCCTTACCCTAACCCTAACCCTAGATCTAATTCTAACCTAGTCCTAACTCTAAACCTAATCCTAGCTCTAACCCAAGCCATAATTCTAACCCAAGCCATAATTCTAACCCTAACCCTAACTGTAACCATAAACTGAACCCTAACACTAAACCTAAACTATCTCTAAGTTTAACCCTAACCCTGACCTTAACCCTAACCCTAACCCTAACAACAAAGTTAACCCTAACCTTTACCCTAGCCGTAACTTTAACCCTAACCTTAACCCTAGCCGTAACTTTAACTGTAACCACAACCCTAACCCTAGCCCCACATCTACCCCTAACCCTAATTCTAAGTGTAGGCCTAACTCTTAACAAAACCTAACCATCAGCCTAACCCTAACCCTAAACCTAAATCTTGTCCTAAATCTAAACCTAGCCTAAACCTGACCCTAAACCTAACCCTAACCCTAACCCAAACCCTAGCCAAACCCTAAATCTAACACATGCCGTAATTCTAACCCCAGCACTAACCTTAACTCTAACACTAACCCTAAAAATAACCTTAACACTAACCCTAACACTACCCTTTACCCTAAGCCTAACCCTAACCCTAATCTGTCCCTAAGCCTAACCTTACTTTTAATCCTAAACCCAACCTAAAGCTAGCCCTAACTCTAACCCTAACCTTAACTTAAATCCTAACACTACCCACAATTTTAAATCTAACCCTAAGCTTAAACATCACCCTAAATCTAATGCAGTCTCAGACACTAGCCCTAATTTTTACCCTTATCCTAGCCCAAACTCTACCCCTAACTCTAAACCTAACCCTAAACATAGCCCTAACACTAATGCTAATATCCAACACTAATACTAACCCTAACCCTTATTGTACCCTTAAACCTAACCATAACCCAACCATTGCCCTAACCCCAACCCTAACCTAACACTAACGCTAGCCATAACTCTAACCATAGCCCTAAGACTAATCCTAACCCTAAAACTAATCCGAACCCAAAAACCTAAACCCTAATGCTAAACCTAACCTTTACTGAACTTGCCTCTGCTTATTTTGACTTTATTTTCACTCCTTCATCGAGGAACTCACCACCTATGTCAGGGATACTACCCACTCCCTCCACCTCCTCCAAGACTTCCAATTCCCTGACCCCCAACACCGCATCTTCACTATGGACATCCAATCCCTGTACACTTGCATTCCCCATGAAGATGGCCTGAAAGCCCCCCATTTCTTCCTCTCCCACAGGCCCAACCAGTCCCCCTCCACTGATACCCTCATCTGCTAAACCAACTCGTCCTTATTCTTAACAACTTCTCCTTCAACTCCTCCCACTTCCTGCAGACTAAGGGGGTAGCCATGGAAACCTGCATGGGCCCAAGCTATGCCTGCCTCTTTGTAGGATACATGGAACAGTCCCTCTTCCACAGTTACACTGGCACTATCCCCCACCTCTTCGTCCGCTACATCGAGGATTGTATTGACGCAGCCTCGTGCTCCCACAAGGAGCTTAAACAGTTCATCAATTTTACTAAAACCTTTCACCCCAACCTCAAGTTCACCTGGACCATCTCTGATACCTCTCTCTCCTTCCTGAACCTCTCTGTCTCCATCTCTGGTGATTGCCTCGAAACTAATATCTATTTCAAGCCCACCGAATCCCACAGCTACCTAGACTACACCTCTTCTCACCCACCTTCCTGCAAGAATGCAATCCCCTACTCCCAATTCCTCCGCCTCCGCTATGTCTGCTCCCAAGATGGGGCGTTCCACTCCCAAGCATCTCAGATGTCATCTTATTTCAAGGACCACAACTTCCCACTTCAGTGGTCGAAAATGCTCTTGACCACATCTCTTACGTTGCCCACACCTCTGCCCTCACATCCCCTCCCCGCAACAAAAACAAAGACAGAATCCCCCTTGTCCTCACGTATTACCCCACCATCCTCCAGATTCAATGTATCATTCTCCGCCACTGCCGCCACCTGCAATCTGACCCCACTACCAAAGATATATTTCCCTCCACACTCCTATTTGCCTTCCGTAGGGACTGCTCTCTCTGCGTCTGCTCCACACTCCTCACTAGCCCTACCATCCCCGGCACCTTTCCCTGCAACTGCAGGAAGTTCTACACCTGCCCCTACACCTCGCCCCTCCCCTCCATCCAAGGAACCAAAAAAACCGTTCACATCAGACAGAGGTTCACCTGCACATCTGCCAATGTGGTCTACTGTGTCCGCTGCTCCCGATGTGGCCTCCTCTACATTGGTGAGACCAAGCAGAGGCTCGGAGACCACTTTGTAGAGCACCTGCGCTTTGTTTGTGACAAATTACAACACCCTCCAGTCACAAACCATTTCAACTCCCCCTCCCACTCCTTGGGCGTCATGTCCATCCTGGGCCTCCTCCAGTGTCACAATGACGCCACCTGGAAACTGGAGGAGCAGTACCTCATATTCTACCTTGGGAGCCTACAACCCAATGGTCTCAATGTGGACTTTACCAGTGTCAAAACACAAAACCTAACCCTAGTCCTAACACCAACCCTAACCCTAAGCGTCACACTAGCTTTAACTCCAAAGCTAACCTTAACCCTAGCCTTTACTCTAACCCTAGCCCGAACCCTAACCCTATCACTAGCCCTAACCCTTAACCTAACTCTAAAGATAAACCTAATTCCAAACCTAACCCAAGCCCTAAATCTAAACCTAATATTAACCCTAGACACAACGCTAACCGTAAACAAACCCTAACGCAACCCTAACCCTAACACTAAACCAAGACCAATTTCTAAACCTAGCCCTACTTCTAACCCGTAGTCGAACCCTAACCTTGGACTTAACTCTAACCCTAACACTAACCCTAGCCTTGAACCTAAACCTTACCCTAGCCCTAATCCTAAAGCTAACCCTAAATCTAAACCTATCCCTTACCCAAACCCTAACCCTAACCTAGCCCTACCTGTAACATGAACCCGAACACTAACCCTAGCCTTAACTCTAACCCTAACCATAACCGTAACCTACTCAAACCCAAACCTCACCTCTAACCCAAACCCCAAACCTATCCCTTACCCTAACCCTTACCCTAACCTTAAACCATCTTTGACCCTTACCAAAGCCCTAACCCTTATCCTAACCCTTATACCTTAACCCTAACCGTAGGCCTAATCTTCATCATAACCCATCCTGAACCCTAGACCTAACCCTAACACTAGCCTTAACTGTATTCCTAACCAGAACCCTTACCCAACCCTAACCCTAAACGTAACCCTAAGCCTAACGCTAAACCTATCCCGAACTCTAAGCCTAACCCAAGCCCTAATACTCCTTAAGCCCAAACTCTAACTCACACCATAACCCCAGCCATAATTCTAAACCTAATCTGCCATAGAACTAACCCTAACCCTAACCCATCTTTAAACCTAACCATAGCCCTAATCCAACCTTAACCTATCCGTAACCCTAACCCTAAGCCTAACTCAACCCTCACCCTCACCCTAAATCTAAGCCAAACTCTAACCCTAGCCCTAAACATAACCCTAACCCTAAACCTAACCCTAAGCTGGAACTGAACCTCAACCCAGCCCTAACCCTAAGTTTAATGCTAAACCTAACTCAATCCCTAACCCTAACCAAAGCCAAACCCTAAACCTAACCCAAACCTAAGCATAAACCTAATCCGAACCGTATCACTAACATGAGCTCTAAACACAACCCCAGCCCTAACTCTGCCAATAACCCAAAACCTAATCCTCACTCTCACCCTAATCCTAGACTTAACCCTAACCCTACCTCTAACCCTAGTCGTAAATTCGACCCTAGACTTCACTCTAATCACAACCCTAAACCTAACGCTAAAGCTAACCATAGCCCTAAACCCAACCCTAAGCCTAATCATAGCCCTAAACATAAGCCTAACTCTGAACCAAGCCATAATTCTAACTCTAACCCTCACTCTAACCCTCACCTTAACTGTAACTCTAAATCTAACCCTAACTCTCGGCTATGTCTCACCCTAACTGAACCCCTAACCCTAATCATACCCCTAACTCTAATGCTAAACATAGTCCCAACACAAACAATAATCCTAACCCTAAATCTAAACCTATCCATAGCATGATCTCTAACCCTAATTGTAAACCAAACCCTAGCTCAAGCCCTATTTCTAACCATAGCCCTAACTTTACTCCTAACTCTAACACCAACTCCAAACCGAGACCTAGCTCGAATTCTAACCCAAACGCTAACACGGATGCTAACCCTAACCCTAACTCTAACCCTTAACCTAAGCATAACCCTAACCCTAACTCTAGATCTAATTCTAATCCGAGTCCTAATTCTAAATCTGACCCTAATTCTAAATCTAAATCTAACCCTAGCTGTAACCCAAGCCATAATTCTAACACTAAACCTAACCCTAAATCTAACCCTAAGCCTTAACCAAACCCAAACAGTAACCCTAAAACTATCTCTAAGCACAATCCTAAACCTGACCTAAACCCTAACCCAAATCCTAACACCAAAGCTAACCCTAACCCTAATCCAACACTAAACCTAGGCCTAACCCTAACACAATCCCTAACCCGATCTCCAAACGTAACCGTTACCCTAATCTTAACCCTAACTGAGCCCTAAATCTAACCCTAACGCTAATTCTAAACCCAGCCCTAACCCTAACACTAATCCTAACAATAACTCTATCACTAACCCCAACACTAACCCTACCCCTTAACCTAATCCTAACCGTAACCCTAACCCTAACCTGACCTCTAACCCTAAATCCCAACCCTAAAGCTAATTCTAACTCTAACCCTAGCCCTAACTCTTACCCTAACCTTAACTTAAATCCTAACACTAGTAGAGCTCTAACTCTAAAGTTAGACCTAACCCTAGCCTTAACTCTAACCCTTACCCGAGCCCGAAGTCTAAACCTAATACTAACCCTAGACAAAACGCTAACCATAACCATAACCCTAACACTACCCTAACCCTAAAACTAAACCGAGACCAGTCTCTAAACCTAGCCCTACTTCTAACCCAAACCTTATATCTAAACCAATCCCTAACCCTAACCCTGACCCTAACCCTAGCCCTGACTCTAACCCTTTCCTTAACCCTAACCTTGGACCTAACCCTTGTAACCCATCCCAAACCCAAAAATAACCTTAACATTAGCCCTATCTATATCCCTAACCATAGCCCTAACCCACCCTAATCCTAAACCTAACCCTAACCCTAACTCTCGACTATGTCTCACCCTAACCCGACCGCTAACCCTAACCATAACCGTAACCCTAACCCAAACCCTAACCCTACCTGTAAACCTAACACAAACCAGAAGTCTAACCCAACCCCTAATAATAACCATAACCCCAAATCTTACACTAACAGTAGCCCCAACTCAACACTAACCCTAACCCAAACTCTAAACCTATCCATAGCACTATCCCTAACCATCAAACCTTATCTCTAACCGTAGCCCTAACTTTACCCCTAACCCTAACACCAACTCCAGCCCTAGATCTTGCTCGAATTCTAACCCTAAGGCTAACACGAATGCTAACCCTACCCCTAACTTTAACCCTTACCCTAACCCTAACCCCAACACTGGATCTAATTCTAACCCTGGTACTAAATCTAACCCTAACTCTAACCAAAGCCATAATTCTAACCATAAACCTAACCACAAAGTTAACCCGAACCCTAACCTTAATACTAACTCTAACCACAAAATTAACCCTAACCCTAACTCTAACCCTACCTCTAACCCTACCCCTAACCCGAATCCTATCCAAACCTAAGTCTAACTGTAATGCTAGCCCTAACCATAATCCTAACCCTAACCCAAAGCTTTACCCAAACACTATCCTAGCTTTAACCCTAACTTTAATGCTAAACCTAATCCTCATCCAAACCCCAACTCTAACCCTAACCCAACCCGAATCCTAACCCTAAGCCGAAACCTATCCCTAACACGAGCTCTACACTCAACCCTAGCCCTAAATCTACCAATAACTCTAACCCTAATGCTTAACCACACCCAAACCCTAGACCTAACCCTAACCCTAACCATACTGAAAGCCTAACCCTAACCCTACCCCTAACATTAGCTGTAAACTCAACCCTAGACCTCACTCTAAACATAACCGTAAATCTAGCCCTAACCCTAACCCTCGACTATATCTCACTCTAACCCGACCCTAACCCTAACCATAAACCTAACTGTAATGCTAACCGTAGCTCCAACTCCAACACTAACCACAACCCAAACTCAAAACCTTACCGTAGCACTATCTCGAACCCTAATTCTAAACCAAACCTGAACTGACACCCTATCTCTAACCCTACCCCTAACTTTAACCCTGACCCTAACTCTAATCCTAACCCCAATCCTAGATCTAATTCTAACACTAGTCCTAAATCTAACCCTAAACTGAAATCTAACATCAAACCTTACCCTAACCCGAATCCTAACACTAACCCTAGCCATAACTTTAACCCTAACCCTAGTCCTAACCCTAACTCTGCATCGAACCTGAACCCTAACCCTAAACCTAACCCTAACCCTACCTCTAACTTTAACACTAACCCTAACTTTGACCTAAATCCTAACCGTAACCCTAACCCCAACCTTAGCCTTACATCTAACCCAAACTTTAACCCTAACTCTACCCCGAAACCTAGCCCCAACCTAACCCTAACCTTAACCTTGCCTGGACCCCTAACCCTAACCCTGCCTCAAATGCTAACACTAACACTAACCTTAAACCTTGCCCTAACTCTAAACCTAGCCCTAACCCTAGCTCTAAACCAAAGCGTATCCGTAACCCTAACCCTAACCCAATCTCCAACTGTAAACATAGCCCTAACCTTACCCTACGCCATATCTCACCCTAAATCTAATCCTAGCCTTAATTCTAATCCCAGCCCTAACCCTAAACCTAACCCTAATGCTAACTCTAACCCTTACTGTAACGTTAAACGTAACCATAACCCTCACCCTAACCCTAGCCCTGACTCTAACCTAACGATAACCTTAATCCTAACAGTAACCCCACCCCAACCCAAACTCTAACCTTAGTCCAAACTGAACCCTAACCATTATCCTAAAATTAAACCTTTCTTATACCCCAATCCCAAACCTAGCCCTCGCTCTAACCTTCACTCTAAACCTAACCCTAACACTAAACATAGCCCTAACTGAAACCCCAACTCAAAACCTTACCCTAAGCTTAACCTCAACCCTAACCTAGCCCTAACACTAAGTTTAACGCTAAACCTAACCCTAACCCTCACCGTAACCCTAACCCTCGCCCTAACTCTAACCCGAGCCTTAAACTTACCACTAACCAAAAGCTGTAACCCAAACTGTGACCCTACTACGAACCCTAACCCTAACCTGAACCCTAACCCTAACCCTTACCCTAACGCTAACCCTAACTCTAACCGTAAACCTAACCTTAAGCGTAACCCTAGCCCTAACCTTAATTTTAATGCTAAACCTAACCCTAACCCTAATCCTAACCCTACCCAAACCTACACCTAACCCTAATCCTAACACTAACCATAAACCTAACCCTAAGCTTAACCCTAGCCCTAACCTGAGATCAATCTTTAAATCTAGCCCTACCTCCAACCCTAATGTTAACTCTCACCATAACCCTAAACCTAGGCCTAACAGTAACCCTACCCCTAATCGTAACCCTAACCCTAAACCTAAGCTTAACCTGAACCAAAACCTAGCCCTAACCCTAAGTTTAATGCTAAACCTAACCCTAACCCTCAACATATCCCAAACCCTATTCCTAACCCTAACCCGAACCCTGACCCTAACTCTTGACTATGTCTCACCCTAACCCGACCGCTAACCCTAACCATAACCGTAACCCTAACCCAAACCCTAACCCTATCTGTAAACCTAACACAAACCCGAAGTCTAACCCAGCCCTTAATAATAACCATAACACCAATACTTACACTAACAGTAGCCCCAACTCAAACACTAACCCTAACCCGAACTCTAAACCTATCCATAGCACTATCCCTAACCATCAAACTCTATCTATAACCGTAGCTCTAACTTTACCCCTAACCCTAACACCAAATCCAGCCCTAAATCTTGCTCGAATTCTAACCCTAATGCTAACACGATTGCTAACCCTACCCCTAACTTTAACCCTTACCCTAACCCTAACCCTAACACTGGATCTAATTCTAACCCTAGTCCTAAATCTAAACCTAACCCTAACCCTAACCTTTAACCTCATCTTTGCTCTAACCCAAGCCATAATTCTAACCCTAAACCTTACCTGAAACCTAACCCTAACGCTCACTTTCACCCTAATCCTAGACCTAGCCCTAACCCTAACCCGATACCTAACTCTAATCCTGTCCCTTACCCTAAACCTAACCCTAACTCTAACCTCAAACCTAACCCTAAGATTGACCCTAGCCCAAGCCCTAACCCTAACACCTAATCCTAATGCTAAACCTAACCCTTACTGTAACCTTAAATGTAACTATAACCCTCACCCTAACACTAGCCCTAACTCTAACCTAATCATAACCTTAACCCTAACGGTAACCCCACCCCAACCCTAACTCTAACCCTACTCTAATCTGAACCCTAACCATGATCCTAAAATTAAACCTTTCTTATAGCACAATCCCAAACCTATCCCTCGCTCTAAATCTTGCCCTTAACTTAACCCTAAACTAACTCTACCCCAACTCGAACTCTAACTCCAAACCTTACCCTAAACCTAACTCTAACCCTAAACCTTGCCCAAACTCTAAACCTAACCCTAAACCTAACCCTAACCGTAACCCTAACCCTAACTCTATATCTATCCCTAGCCATAAGTCTAACCATAAATCTAACCCTAAAACTAACTCCAACCCTAACCTAGCCCTAAATCTAAGCCTAATACTAACCCTAGCCATAACGCTAACTGTAACCATAAGCCTTACCCAACCCATGCCCTGACACTAAACCGAGACCAATCTCAAAACCTAGCCCTATGTCTAACCCTAACCCTAACCTGACCCGTAATCCTAATTCTAACCCTAGCCTTAAACCTTACACTAACCATAACCGTAACCGTAAAACAAACCCTAACCCTACTTTAAACCCTAACACTAACCCTGCCTCTAACCCTGGCCCTGCATCTAACCCTAAACCAAACTCTAGCCCGAACCCTTACCCTAAAGTTAACCTTAACTCTAACCATAAACCTAACCCTAAGCGCAACCTAACCCTAAGCCTAATTTAAATGCTAAACCTAACCCTAACCCAAATCCTAACCCAAACTCAAATCCTAACTCTAACCCTAACCTAACCTACCCCTAACCCTGACCCTAACTCTAACCATAAATCTAACCCTGTGCTTAACCCTAACCTTAGATCAATCTCTGACTCTAGCCCTACGTCTAACCCAAACGTTAACCCTTGCCATAACCCTAAACCTAGGCCTAAGCGTAACCTTAGCCCTAACCATAACCCTAACACTAACCCTAAGCTAAAGCTGAACCCTAACCTAGCCCTAATCCTAAATTTAATGCTAAACATAACCCTAACCCTAACCCAAACCCTAACCCAAACACTAACCCTAACCTTAACCCGAACCTGAACCCTAACTCTTGACTATGTCTCACCCTAACCCGACCACTAACCCTAACGATAAATGTAACCCTAACGATAAATGTAACCCTAACCCAATCCCTAACGCTACGTGTAAACCTAACACTATCCCTGCACTAACCCAATCCCTAACCCTAACCGTAACCTGAATTCTAACACTAAATGTAGCAAAGTCAAACATTAACCCTTGCCCTAACTCTAAGCCTATCTATAGCACAATCTCTAACCCTAATTCTAAACCAAACCCTAACTCAAACCTTATATCTAACCCTAGCCCTAACTTTACCCCAACCCTAACACCAACTCCAACCCTAGACCGAACTCAAATTCTAACCCTAACACTAACATGAATGCTAATGCTACCCCTAATTTTAACCCTTACGCTAACCCTAACTCTAACCCACACTCTAACACTTGCCTTAAACCTAAGTCTAACCCTAACCCTAGCCCTAACTCAAACCCGAACTCCAAACCTTACCCTAAGCCAAACTCTAACCCTAAACCTAGCCCAAATACTAAACCTAACCCTAACCATAGCCCTAAACCTAACCCTCACCCTAAAACCAGCCATAATTCAATCTGTAACCTTAACCCTAACCCGAACCCTAACCCTAACCCTAACTTCTGACTATATCTTACCATAACCCAAACCCTGACCCAAACTCTAACGCTAACCATAGCCCCAACTCAAACACTAACCCTAACCCTAATTCTAAACCTGCCCATAGCACTGTCTCTAACTCTATCCCTAACTTTAACTCTAACCCTAACACCAACTCCAACCCTAGACCTAGCTCGATTTCTAACCCTAACACTAACACAAATGCTAACCCTATCCCTAACTTTAACCCTTACCCTAACCCTAACCCTAACTGTAGATCTAATTCTAACCAGAGTGCTAACTCTAAATCTAACCCTAACTCTAACCCTAAACCTAACCCTTGCTCTTACCCAAGCCATAATTCTAACCCTAAACCCTACCTGAAACCTAACCTTAAGCCTAAACCAAACCCTAACACTAACTGTAAACTTACCTTTAATCTTAACCCTAAACCTAACCCTAACCCTAAGGCCAGTCCTAACCCTAACCCTAACTTGAACCATCAAACTAACCCTAAGCATAACCCTAGCCCTAAAACTAATTTTAATGCTAAACCTAACCCTAACCCTAAACCCTACCCTAACTCTAAACCAAACCATAATTCTAACATTAACCATAATTCTCGACTATGTCTCACCCTAACCTGACCCCTAACCCTAACCATAACCCTAACTCTAATGCTAAATGTAGCACCAACTCAAACACTAACCCTAACCGTAACTCTAAACCAATCCATAGCACTGTCTCTAACCCTCATTCTAAACCAAACCCTATCTCTAACCCTCATCCTAACTTTACCCCTAATCCTAGCACTAACTCCAATGCGAGACCTAGCTCAAATTCTAACCTTAAAGCTAACAGGAACGCTAACCCTACCCTTAATTTTAACCCTTACCCTAATCCTAACCCTAGATCTAATTCCAACCCTAGTCCTAACTCTAACCCTACCCTAACTCTAACCGTAAACCTAACCCTAATCTTAAACCTAACCCTAACACTAACCTTAACCCTACCTCTAACCTTAACCCTAACCTGAATCCTGACTTTAAACCTAACCTTAACCCTAATCCTAATTTTAACCCTAATCCTAGCGGTAACTTTAACCCTAGCCCTAACCGTAGCCCTACATCTAACCCTAACCTGAACGCTAACCCTAAACCTAACCCTAACCTCAACCCTAACCTTAACCGGAACCTGCCTCTAACTGTAGCCCTAACTGTAAAAGTAAACCTTGCCCTATCTCTAAACCTTGCCCTAACCCTAAGCCTAAAGCAACCCTAACTGTAACCCTAACCTAAGCCTAAATCTAACCCTAGCCCTAATTCTAACCCCAGCCCTAACCCTAACTCTAACACTAACCCTAACAATAACCCTAACCCTCGACTTAACCCAAACCCTGTCCGTAACCCTAACCCTAACCTGACCTCTTACCCTAAACCCAAACCTAAATCTAACCCTAATTCTAACCCTAGCCCTAACTCTAACCCTAACCTTAACTTCAATCCTAACACTACCCACAACTCTAAATCTAACCCTAACCTTAAACATGACCCTAAGTCTAACCCCATCTCAAAAACTAGCCCTAACTTTTACCATAACCCTAGCCCTAACTGTAACCTAACCCTAACTTTATATCTAAACCTAGCTCTAATTCTAACCCTGACCCTAAACTTCTCCACAGCATTAAGTCTCAAGCTAACAGTAACCCTAGCCTTAACTCTAACCCTAACTCTAACCTTAACCCTAGCCATGACACGAATCCAATCCTAACCCTTGCCTTACTTTGGACCCTAACCCTAACCGTAACCCTAAACCTAACACTAACTCTGACTCCAGCCCTGATCCTAAACCTAACCTGTTCCTTAACCCTCACCCTAACCCTAACTCAAACCATAAATCTTACTCTAACCCTAGCCCAAGCCCTAACTCTCAACCTAATCCTAATCCTAGCCTTAATTCTAACCCTGACCATAAACCTAACCCAACCCTAAACCTAACCCTAGCCCTAATCCTAACTCGAACTGTGACACTTGCCGTCACCCTAAACCTAACCCTAACCATAACCCTATCTCTAACAATAGCCCTAACATCAACACTAGCCCTAAATCTAAACATAATCCCCCCAACCTGTAAACCTAACCCTCACACAAACCTAACTCTAACCCTAGACCTAGCTCTATCCCTAGCTGTAACTCTAATGATAACACGAACTGTAACACTAATTCTAATCCGAGCCCTAACTCTAACCCTAACCATAACTGTAACCCTAACTCTAACCTTAACCCCAACCCTACCTCTGACCCTAACGCTAACACTAAACCAAAACCTAGCCCTAACTCTAAACCTAGCCCTAACCCATATGCTACTTGTCAGGATAAAATTCATGAAAGAAGAAGAGAACAACAACCAACTACCCTTCCCGGACATAATGTTAGAATGCAAAAACAATGGGGAACTCCAGGCTAGAGTATATAGAAAGACCACACAACACCAGGATAGAAGAGGACGAGATGATGATATCCTTCGACCTAACAGCACTATTTACATCCATAAACATCGACCTAGCCAAACAAAAAATTGACACGCTACTGGACAAATCAAGTAGGCAGGCGACCCAGGACAACACCAATATCAATAAGGACACAACCATGAATCTACTAGATCTGTGCCTCACAACCCACTTCACCTTCAATGACAGCACATACAAACATATCAATGAAACACCGATGGGATCCCCAATATCAGGACTGATTGCAGAAGCAGTAATGCAAAGGTTAGAACGGACAGTGCTCCCCACTGCACAACGCAAAGTTTCTGTCCAATATGTAGATGACACCTTCGCAATTATTAAATGCACAAAACTGTAAGAAACCCAGTAACACATAAACAACATCCTTATTGGGATTAAATTCACAAAAGAAGAAGAGAACAACAACCTTCTGGACATGATGTTAGAATGCAAAAACAATGGGGAACTCCAGACTAGCGTACATAGAAAGACAACACATAGGGACCAGTCACTCAATTACACTGGTAACCACCCCAAACGACCACAAACAGAACTGCATCAGGAAAATATGTAAATGAGCCACAACGCATTGCAGCAACCTGGAACTAGAAAAGCAGAACAGGAGTGCCTATACTGAGTCTTCAAAAGGAATGGATACCCGTCGAGCATAATCTGCCATTAGCTGTGAGACAGGTCACAACAGGAAGACACAACACGACCAGCCTCACTAATCACCCTACCTTACATCAAGGATAATTCAGAGATGACCACAAGACTACTTAGACCCCTAGATATCAGACTAGCCCACAAACCAACAACCACCTTACGACAGCTACTGAGAACGTAAGGGATCTCATACCCAAAACCAGCAAAACCGGTGTAATGTACAAAATACCACGCAAGGACTGTGAGAAAAACTAGATAGGCCAAACCGGAAGAAAACTGACAATACGGATACATGAACACCAACGAGCCACCAAGAGACGCGACAAAGTCTCACTTGTCTCACTGCACGCGGATAACGAGGGACAAAAATTCAACTGGGACTACACATCAGTCATCGCAGAAGCCAAACAGAAACATGCTAGGGAATTCCTTGAGGCCTGGTATTCCAACTGGAACTCCAACAACAAACACATTGAATGGGACCCTGTGTACAAACCACTGAGAAACAGAACCAGATGTAATGCCAACCACCCCAGCAAACTGAGGCATATAAATAATAAGCAGGACAGAACATCGATGCTTCACTGGAGGTGCAATGACGATGTTACCTAGCAGGGTGATAAAACGTTTGCAACCAAACCCACTGGCTTGATGAGCATGTCCACAACACGAGCTCCAAATTCTGTTGAAAACATTAAATGTATACTATCTCATTAGTCAATAAATGACTAATAAATAACCATAAACCTGACCATAATTCAAATCCCATCTGAAATCCTATCCCTAACTTTAACCCTGACTCTAACCATAACCCTAACCCTAGCCCTAACCCTAATCATAAAGCTAACACTCACCCTAACTCTAACTCTAACCCCAACCCTAAACCCTACCTCTGCACTAACTCTAAAGCCAACCCTCAACCTAGGCTTAAATCTAACCATAACCCTTAACCTAACCCTAGCCCCAACCCTACCTCTAATACTATCCCTAACCCAAACCCTAGCCCTAGCCCTAACCTAACCCTAGATAAGTCTTACTTCTGTGGTGGGCAAATTATTGGAGAGGATTCTGAGAGATAGCATTTATGATTATTTGGAAAAGCAGTTTGATTAGAAATAGTCAGCATGGCTTTGTGAGGGGCAGGTCTTGCCTCACAAGCCTTACTGAATTCTTTGAGGATGTGACAAAATACATCGATGAAGGTAGAGCAGTGGATGTGGTGTATATGGATTTTAGCAAGGCATTTGATAAGGTTCCACATGGTAGGCTCATTCAGAAAGTGAGGAGGCATGGGATTCAGGGAAATTTGGCTGTCTGGATACAAAACTGGCTGTCCAATAGAAGACAGAGCGTAGTAGTAGATGGAAAGTATTCACCCTGGAGCTTGGTGACCAGTTGTGTTCTGCAGGGATCTGTTCTGGGATCTCTGCTCTTTGTGATCTTTATAAATGACTTGGATGAGGAAGTGGAAGGGTGGGTTAGTACATTTGTTGATGACACGAAGGTTGGTGGAGTTGAGGACAGCGTGGAGGGCTGTTGTAGGTTGCAACGGGACATTGCCAGGATGCAGAGCTGAGCAAAGAAGTGGCAGATGGAATTCAACCCAGAAAAGTGTGAAGTGATTCATTTTGGAAGGTTGAATTTGAATGCAGAATACAGGGTTAATGGCAGGATTCTCAGCAGTGTGGAGGAACAGAGGGATCTTAGGGTCCATGTCCATAGATGCCTCAAAATTGCTACCCAAGTTGATAGGGTTGTAAAGAAGGCGTATGGTATGTTGGCTTTCATTGGCAGGGGAATTGAGTTTAAGAGCCGTGAGTTTATGCTGCAGCTCTATAAAACTCTGGTTAGGCCACACTTGGAATATTGTGTTCAGTTCTGGTCACCTCATTATAGGAAAGATGTGGAAGCTTTAGAGAGGGTGCAGAGGAGATTTACCAGGATGCTGCCTAGACTGGAGGGCAGGTCTTATGAAGAAAGGTTGAGGGAGCTAGGGCTTTTTTCATTGGAGTGAAGAAGGATGAGAGGTGACTTGATAGAGGTGTACAAGATGACGAGAGGCATAGATAGAGTGGATAGTCAGAGACTTTTTCCCAGGGCGGAAATGACTATTACGAGGGGGCATAATTTTAAGGTGATTGGAGGAAGGTACAGGGGAGATGTCAGAGGTAGGTTCTTCACAGAGAGAGTGGTGGGTGCGTGGAATGCGTTGCTGGCAGTGGTAGTGGACTGGGATACTTCAGAGACTTTTAAACGACTCTTGGATAGGCACTTGGAGGATAGTAAAATGTAGGGTATGCAAGGTAGATTGATCTTAGTAGGAAAATAGTTCGGCACAACATCGTGGGCCGAAGTGCCTGTACTGTGCTGTACTGTTCTATGTTCTAACTCCAACCTTAACCCTAATCCTGGTGCTAACACTAATCCTAAACCTAACTGCAAACCAAACCCTAACTCTAACCCTTTCCCAAATCTTAACACAAACCTTAAGCATCACCCTCGGGCAACTCTAAGGCTCACCTTAAACCTAGCCTTAACACTCATGCTGAGGCTAACCCTAGCCCCAACTTTAACATTAACATTAACCCTAACTGCAACCTTAGCCCTAACCCTACCTAACCTTCAGTCTAACCCCAACCCTAAGCCCCACTCTAGCGCTAAATCTAAATGTAAGCCTAACCCGAGCCTTAACTCTAACCCTAACCCTAATGCTAACCCTCATCCTAACTTCATCTCTAACCCTATCCCTAACTCTAACCCTAACCCTAAGCACCACCCTCAGTCTAACTCTAAGGCTCAACTTAAACCTAGCCTTAACTCTCACGCTAACCCTCACCCTAACCCTAACTTTCTTTTCCCCTTCATTAACAGGATGAGGGAGTCTCTGACTAGGCAGCATTTATTGTCCATCCCAAATTGCCCAGAGGCCAGTTGAGAGTCAACCACTTAACCGTAACTCTCACTCGAATCCTAGCCCAATTCTCACCCTAACCCTATGCCTTACACTAGCCCCCACTTCAGCCCTAGCCCTAACTCTAACCATAACCCTAACCTAACCCTTACTCTTACCCATCCCTAACCCTAACCAAACTCAAACCCTAGCTCTAACTTTAACCTTAACCCTAACTCTAATTGTAACACTCACCCTAACCCTACTCGTAATGCTAACCCTAAATCTAACCCTATCCCTAACCTCATGTCTAAACTGAGTCCTAAGTTTAACCCTAACCCTAAACCTCATCCTAGCTCTAACTGTAAAGCTAACCCTACTGTAGCCCTAACCTTATTCCCACCCTTACCCCTAACACAACCCTAAACCTAACCCTCGCCCTAGACCAATCTCTAACATGCAGCCCTACCTCTAACCCTGACATTAACCCTAACCCTAACCCTAACCCTAAATCTAACCCTAACCCTAACTCTAACCCTAACCCTAGCTCCAATTCAACCCTCATCCTAACTCTAAACCTAAAACAAACCCTAGCCTTAACTCTAACTGTAACCCTAACACTTTACCTTAAAGCTAACCCTAAACCTTGCTGTAACCTTAATCCTAACCCTAGCCCTAACAATAACCTTCCCCCTAAAAGTAGCTCCAACCTCAATCCAAGCCCTAACTCTAACCATAACCCTCACTCTCACACAACCCGAACCCCAACCCTAGACCTAACCTTAACCCGAACCGTAACTCTAACCCAAACCATGATTCTAACCCTACCTCTAACCCTAACCCTAACCCTTACCCTATCCCAAACCCTAACTCAAACCATTAACCTAACCCTAAGCTTAACCCTAGCTCTAACCTTAGACCAATCTCAAAATCTAGCCCTACCTCTAACCGTAACACTAACCCTAACTTTAATGTTAAACCTAAACGTAACCCTAACTGAAACCCTAACAGTAACCCGAACACAACCATAACCCTAAACCTAACCCTAACACTATCCCTAAACCTAAGCCTAACTCCAACCCTAGCCCAAACCATAACCCCAACCCTAACCCTAAGCTTAACCCTAACTTTAATGCTAAACGTAACCCTAACCCAAACACTAACTCCAACCCTAACCCTAACCCTAGGCCTAACCCTAACCCTAAACTTTAAACCAAACCATAATTCTAACTCTAACCCTAACCTTAACCCTAACTCTAACTCTCGACTATGTCTCACCCTAACCCGACCCCTCACCCTAACCATAACCCTAACTCAAAACCTAACCATAGTGCCAACTCAAACACTAACCCTAACTCTAACCCTAACTCTAACTCTAAACCTTCCATAGTACTATGTCTGGTCCTATTGCTAAACCAAATCCTAACTCAAACCCTATCTCTAACCCTAGCCCTAACATTACTCCTAATCCGAGCACTAACTCCAACCCTTGCCCTAATACAAATTCTAACCTTAACGCTAACACAAACTCTAACCCCACCCCTAATTTTAAACCTAACCCTAACCCTAATCCTAGGTCTAATTCTAACCCTCCTCCAAACTTTAACACTAACCCTAACTCTAACCATAAACCTAACCCTAACTCTAACCCAAGCCATAATTCTAACCCTAACCCTAAACCAGACCCTAACAGTAAAGTTAACCCTACCTCTAACCTTAACTCTAACCCTAACCCAATCCTAACCTTAACCCTAGCTGTAACGCTTACCCTAACCCTAGCCCTACATCAAACCCTAACCCTAACCCTAAACCTAACCCTAACCACAACCCTAGACTTAACCGTAACTCTGCCTCTAACCGTAACCTTAACCGTAAAACTAAACCTTGCCCTAACTCTAAACCTAGCCCTAACCCTAAGCCTAAACCAAACCCTAACCATAACCCTAATCCTAACCTAACCCTAAATCTAACTCTAGCCCTATTCTATACCCATTCCTAACCCTAACTCTAACACTAACCCTAACAATAACCCTAACTCTTATCTTAACCCTAACCCTGTCCCAACTATAGCCCTAACTCTAACCTAGCCCTAACTTTATATCTAACCCTAGCCCTACACTTAACCCTGACCCTGACCCTAAGCCTCACCCCATTATTAACTCTTGAGCTAACACGAACCCTAACCTTAACTCTAACCCTAACTCTAACCCTAACTCTAACAGTAACTCTAAAAATAACTCTAATTCTGACTCCAGCCCTAATCCTAACCCTAACCTAACCCTAAGCTTAACCATAGCTCTAGCCTGAGACCAATCGCGAAATCTAGCCCTACTTCTACCCTAACACTAACCCTAACTTTAATGTTAAACCTACCCTATACGTAACCCTAACCCAAACCCTAACAGTAACCCTAACGCACACCTAAGCCTAAACCTAACCCTAACTCTAACCATAAACCTGACCCTAAGCTCGACCATAGCCCTTAACCTTAGACCAATTGCTAAATCTCACCCTTCCTCTAACCTGAACACTAACTCTAAACCGAACCCTAAACCTAAGTCTAACCCCAACCCTGGCCCTAATCATAACCCCAACCCTAACCCTTAGCTTAACCCTAACTTTAATGCCAAACCTAGCCCTGACCCTAACCCAACCCTAAACCTAAACTTAACCCAAAACCAAACCATAATTCTAACTATATCCCTTACTTTCAACTATGTCCCACCTGAACTGACCCCTAACCCTAACCATAACCCTAACTCTAATGCTAACCATAGCACCAACTCAAACACTAACCCTAACCCTAACCCTAAACCTATCCAATAGCACTATATCTGAACCTAATGCTAAACCAAACTCTGTCTCTACCCCTAGCCCTAAGTTTACCCCTAAACCTAGCACTAACTCCAACGCTAGACCTAGATCAAATTCTAACCCTAAAGCTAACACGAATACTAACCCTACCCTTAACTCCAACCCTTACCCTAACCCTAACCCTAACTCTAACTCTAAAACTAATCCTAACCCTAACCTTAACTCTAACACTAGCCCTTACACTAACCCTAACCTGAAGCTTCACTCTAGCACTCATTCAAAAGCTAACCCTAACCATAGACTTAAGGCTAACCCTAGCCCAAACACAAACCCTAACATTAGCCGTAACCCTCAACCCTAAATCTAATTATAACACTAACTCCTACCCTAACCCAAGCCCTAAATCTAAACCTAACACTAACCCTAGCCATAATGTTAACCGTAACCATAACCCCAACCCAACCCTAACTTTAACACTAAACCTAGACCAATCTCTAAACCTAGTGCTACCTCTAATCCGAACCCTAACCCTAAACATAACCCCAACTCTAACCCTAGACTCAACCCCGACCATAACTGTAACCCTAACGCAACCCTAACCTTAAACCTAGCCGTAGCTCTAACCATAAACCTAACCCTAAGTTTAAACCTAGCCCTAACCTAGACCAATTGCAAAATCTCACCCTTCCTCTAACCTGAACACTTACCCTAAACCTAAGCCTAACTCCAAACCTAGCCCTAATCATAACCCCAACCCTAACACTAAGCTTAGCCTTAACTTTAATGCTAAACCTAACCCTAACCCTAACCCAAACCCCTACTCCAACCCTAACCCAACCCTTACCCTAACCCTAAAGCAAACCCTATCCCTAACACAAGCTCTAAACTCAATCCCAGCCCTAATTCTACCAATAACCCTAACCTTAACCCTAACCCTAAACCAAACCATAATTTTAACTCTAACCCTAACCCTAACCCCAAGTCTAACTCTCGACTATGTCTCACCTTAACCCGACCCCTAACCCTAACCAAAAACTAACCGTATTGCCAACTCAAACACTAACTCAAACCCAAACTCTAACTCTAATTCTATCCCTAACACTATGTCTAACTCTCATGCTAAACCAAACCTTAATTCAAACCCTATCTCTAACCCTAGCCCTAGCTCTACTCCTAATTCTAGCACTAACTCCAATGCTAGACCTAGCTCGAATTCTAAGCCTAACTCTAGTCCTAACTCTAACACTAACCCTATCTCTAACCCTAAACCTAACCCTAACACTAACCTTAACCCTAACCCTAACCCGAACCCTAGCCGTAACTTTAACCCTAACCCTAACCCTAGCCCTACACCTAACCTTAAGTCTGACCCTAACCCTAAACCTAACCCTGACCACAACTCTAACCTTAACCGTAACCCTGCCTTTAATTGTAACCTTAACCGTAAACCTAAACCTTGCCCTAACTCTAAACCTAGCCCTAATCCTAAGGCTAAACCAAACCCGAATCACAACCCTAACCCTAACCTAATCCTTAATCTAACGCTAGCCCTAATTCTAAACCCAACTCTAACCCTAACTCTAACACTAACCCTAACACTAAACTTAACCATAACCCTGTCCCTAACCCTAAGCCTCACCCCAGTGTTAATTCTTAAGCTAACACTAACCCGAGCCTTAAATCTAAACATAACTCTAACCCTAACCCTAGACGTAACACTAATCCAATCCCAACCCTAATTCTGCTTCGCACCCTAACCCTTACCATAACTCTTAACCTCATGGTAACTCTGACTTCAGTCCTAACCCTAAACCTAAACCATTCATTAACCCTCACCCTAACCCTAACCCTACCTCAAACCATAAACCTTGCTCTAACCCTAACTCAGGCCCTAAATCTCAACCTAATCCTAACCCTAGCCTTAACGCTAACCCTAACCATAAACCTAACCCAACCCTAAACCTAACCCTAGCCCTGGACCCATCTCTAAATGTAGCACGACCTTTAAACCTGACCATAATCCTAATCCTAACCCTAAGCCTAAACTTAACCCTAACTCTAGCCCTAACCCTTGCCGTAACCCTAAACCTAACCCTAACCAAAACCCCATCTCTCACACTAGCCCTAACGTCAACCCTAGCCCTATATCAAACCGTAACAACCCCCACCTCTAAACCTAAACCTCACACAAACCTAACCCTAAACCTAGACTTAACTCTAACCCTAGCCTTAACTCTAATGATAACATGAACTGCAACACTAATTCTAACCCCAGCCCTAACTCTAACCCTAATCATAACCCTAAGCTTAACCCCAGCCCTAACTCTGACCCTAATGACAATTAGGGATGGGCAATAAATGCTGCCTGGCCAGCAACGCCCTCAGACTACGAATGAATAAAAAAGAACCTTCAAACCACTGAGAAAAGAGCCAGAAGTAATACCAACCACTCCAGCAAACCAAGGCATATAAATAACAAGCGGGACAGAACATCGACGCTTCACCGGAGGCGCACTGACGATGTTACCTAGCAGGGTTAAGAAACATTTGCCACCAAAGCCATTGGCTTGGCAAGCATGTCCACAACCTCATCCACAACACGAGCTACAAATTCTGTTGAAAACATTAATGAATACTATCTCATTAGTCAATAAATGACTAATAAATAAACCTAAACCTGACCATAACTCAAATCCCATCTCAAATCCTTTCCCTAACTTTAACCCTAACTCTAATCATAACCCTAACCCTAATCCTAACCCAAACATAACTCTAACTCTAACCCCAACCCTAAGCCCCACCTTCGCACTAACTCTAAAGCTAAAACTAAACCTAGGCTTAAATTTAACCCTAACCCTCACCCTAACCCCATCACCAACCCTACCTCTAACCCTATCACTAGCCCTAACCCTAACTCCAGCCCTAACCTTAACGCTAACCCTGGTGCTAACACTAACCCTAACCCTAACTACAAACTAAACCCTAAATCTAACCCTTTCCCAAACCTTAGCCCTAACTCTAACCCTAACCGTCGCCTATCTCTGACCATAACCTGAACCCTAACCCTAAATCTTACCCTAACCTGAACTCTCACACTAACTGTAGTCCTAATTTCAACACTATCCCTAACCCTAGCCCTAACCATAACTTTCTTTTTTCCTTCAACAATAGAATGACGGAGTCGCTGGCTAGGCAGCATTTATTGCCCATCCCAAATTGCCTAGAGGCCAGTTCAGAGTCAACTAAATTGTTGTAGGTATGGAGTCACATGTGGGTAAGGACGCCAGTTTCCTTCCCTAAAGGATATCAGTGAAGCAGATGGGTTTTTCCTGACAATCAACAATAGATTCATGGCCATCATTAGATTCTTAATTCCAGATATTTTATGGAATTCAAATTCCTCCATCCACTGTAGCAGGATTCAAACCTGGATCCCCAGGAAGCTATTTAGCTCAACAGTCCAGCCATAATACCACTAGGCCATTGCCTCCCCAACTGTAAAGCTAACCCCAAATCAAACCCTATCTCTAACCTTAGCCCTAATGTTAACCCTAAACGTATTCCTGTTTCTAACCCTAACCCAAGCCCTAACACTCACTATAGCCCTAACTCTAATCGGACTATAATCCTAATCCTAATTCTAATCCTTACTCTACCCGAGACCTAACTCTAACCCTAACCCTAACCTATACCCTAACACTAGCCGTAATTCCACCCTTAACCCTAACACTAACACCACTACCAGCACAACTCTAACCCTAGCCCAATCCCTAACACAAGCCCTCACTTCAACCCTAGCCCTAACTCTAACCAAAACCCTCACCCTAATTCTAACCCTAACCCTAACTCATCCGGAATGCCAGACTGAACCCTAACCCTAACCCCAACCCTAACTGTACCCCAAGTACTAGCTGTATCCCTAAGCCAAACTTCAACCCTGACACTAGCCTTACCTCTAAACTTAAAAGTAACCCAAAACTAAGCTTAACCCTAACCTTAAACTCGACCCTAACCTTACCCTAAATTGAACCCTAGCCCTAAACCTCATCGTAACCTTAATTTCAACCCTAGCATGACCCCGAACTCGCACTTTTTCCCTAACCCTAAACCTGACCCTAAGCATAACCCTAAAGCTAACCCTAACTCTAACCCTAACCCGAGTCCTAACAGTCACTCAAGCCCAAACTTTAACTCACACCATAACTCTAAACAATCTTTAACCCGAACCATGGCGCTAATCTCATCCTCACACCAACTCTAACCCCAACCATACCTGTACCTCTAAACCTAAACCTAACCCTAGCCTTAAAGCTAACCCAAACCCTAGCCCCAACACTCCCTAAAGGCCTAACTCTAATTCAAATCCTAACCCTAATTCTAACCCCGACTCTATCCTAGACCTAACTCTGTCACTAACCTTAGACCATCTTTAACCCTGACCATAGCCGTAACCCTAAACCTAACACTAGCCATGACTCTAACCCTTACCTTAACCCTAACCTTTGGCCTAAACCTAATCATAACCCATCCCGAATTCTAGACCAAACCCTAACCCTAGCCTTAACTGTATCCCTAATCCTAACACAACAATATCCCTAAACCTAAACTATGCCTAACCCTAAACCTATCCCTAACTCTAATCCTAACCCGAGCCCTAGTACTCACTCAAGCCCTAACTCTGACTCACACCATAACCCTAACCCTAATTCTAACCCTAACCCTAATTCTAACCCAAACTCTCTCCGAGAACTAGCACTAGCCATAACCCGAACCCATATTTAACCCTAACCATAGCGTTAGTTCGAACCTTAACCTAAATCAAACCCTAACCATATCTGTAACTCTAACCCTAATTCAAAACCTAACCCTAGCCCTAACTCTAAATGTAAACCTAGCCCAAGCCTTAAATCTCACCCTAACCCTAGGTCTAACATTCACTCAAGGCCTAGCTTTAATTCAAAACATAACCCTAATTCTAAACCTAACTGCCCGAGAACTAACACTAATCATAACCTTAACATAGCTTTACCCCAACCATAGCTGTAATCCAACCCTAACCCTAACTCTACCCCTAATCCTATCCGTAACGTTAACCTCAACCTTAACTCGAACTCCAGCCCTAGCCCTAGCACTAACACTCACTCAAGGCTGAACTCTAATTCAAACCCTAACCCTAAATCTAACCCCAATTCTACCCTAGTCCTAACTCTAATCTTAACCTTAAACAATCTTTAAACCTGACAATAGCCCTTAACCTCACCCTAACACTAGCCCTGACTCTAACCCTTACCGTAACTGTAACTATTTGCCTTACCCTAACCGTAACCCATCTTGAACCCAGACTCAGCCCTAACACTAGTCTTAACTGTATCCCTAACCATGTCGCTAATCCAACCCTAGCCCTCAACCTAACCCTAAGCCTCACCCTAAAGCTAACCTTAACTCTAACCCTAAACCTAAACCTAGCCCAACTCTAACCCTAACCCAATCCCTAACAGTAGCCCTTAACTCAACCCGACCCCAACTTTCACCCTAACCCTAACTCAACCCAAAGCTTATCCATATCTCTAACCCTAACCTTAACCCTAGCCTTAAATCTAAACCTAAACTTAGCCCTAATACTCACTCAAAGCCTAACTCTAATTCAGACACTAACCCTAATTCTAACCACAATTCTACACTGGACCTAACTCTATCCCTAACAATTAACCATCTTGAACCATGACCAGAGCCCTGTAATCCTATACCTAGGCCTGACTCTAACCCTTAGCTTAACCCAAAACCTAGCCCTAACCTTAATCGTCACCCATCCCGAATCCTAGACCTAACCCTAAGCCTAGCGTTAACTGTATCCCTAAAAATAATCCTAACCATAAACCTAACATTAAACTTAACCCTAAACATATCCCTAACTCACCCCTAACCAGAGCACTAACTCTCATGCGAGCTCTAAATCTAACTCACACCATAACTCTAACCTTACTTTAACCCTAAGTCTTCCCTAGAACTAACACTAACACTAACACTAACCCTAACTCTAACCCTAACCCATCTTTAAACAATTCAATGCTAACCCTATCCGTAATTCTAACCCTAACCTTAACTCTATCACTAAATATAGCCCAACTCTAACAACAACCCTATCCCTAACAGTGGCCCTAAACTCAAGTCTAGCGCTAACTCTCACCCAAACCCTGACTCAACCCAAATTGTAACTCTAACACTAAACCTGAAGCCTGCACTCCTGCCAACCCTAAACCTAACCCTAAACCTAAACTTAACTCTAACCCTTGTACTGGCTGAAACCCTAACCCTAACTTCAACCCTGACACTAGCCCTACCTCTAACCTTAGTCCCAAAACTAACCTAACCATAAATCAAAACCTAACCCTAACTGTAACCCTAACCTTAACTTCAACTTTGATACAACCCCTAATTCTAATTCTAATCTAGCCCTAAACCTGACCCTAACTCAAACCCCATCTCAAACCCTGACCATAACCCTCACCTAAGGCTAACTCTAAACCTAACCAAAATTCTAACCCTAATCCAATATTCAACCGTAACCCTATCTCTAACCCTCACCCTAATCTAAACCTTACACTAACCCTAATCCTAGCCTTAACTCTGACCATAACCATAAGTCTAATCCTAAACCCAAACCTAACCCAAACCCAAACCCTAATCTCAAACCTAGCCCTAACTCTAACCTTAACCCTAATCCTAATCTTCACACAACCCTAACCCCAACCCTAGATTTAAATCAAAATCTAACCCTAATTCTAAACTTAACCATAACATCAGCAAAGACCAATCGCTAAACGTAGCCCAACCTCTAACCCTGACCCTAATCCTAACCCTGACCCTAATCCTAACCCTAACCCTAAACCTAACCCTGACCCTAACTCTAAACCGAAACCTAAATCCAACCCTAACCATTACCCTAAATCAAATCCTAACACTTAACCTAACCCAAATACCTAAACCTAAAGCTAACCCTAACTCTTACTGTCACCTACACCTAAAGCCTAAACCTAATCCGAATTCTAACACTAACACCAAACCTAAACCTAACCCTAAGTCTAACTCTAACCCTAACTCTAACCCTAACCTTAACTTCAACCCTAACACTACCCCAACTCTAACTCTAACTCTAACCCTAACCCTAAACCTGAACCCAACTCACACCCCATCTCAAATCCTACACCTCAATTTATCACTAACCCTAACTCCATCTCTAATCCTAGCCCTAATTCTAAAGCTAACCCTAACCTTAGCATTAACTCTAACCCTAAGCCTAACTCAAACCATAACCCTAACCATACACTAACCCGAACTTTAACGCTATCCCTAACTCCATTTATAAAACTAGCCCTAACTGTAACCCTAACCTTAAACCTCACCCTACCTCTAACTCTAAATCTAACCCTAACTTGAGCCTTCACTCAAACCATAATCCTAGCCTTCACACTCACTCAAAGCCTAATTCTAATTCAAACCCTAACCCTAATTCTAACCCCAATTCTACCCTAGACCTAACTCTATCCCTAACCTTAAACCGTCTTTAACCCAGGCCATAGCCCTAATCCTAACTCTAACCCTATCCCTGACACAAACCGTTACCTTAACCCTAACCCTAGGCCTAGCCCTAATCGTAACACATACCGAACCATGGACCTAACCAAATCCCTAGACTTAAATGTATCCCTAACCCAACCCTAACCCTAAACCTAACCCAAAGCTTAATCCTAAACATATCCCCAACTCTAACCCTAACCCGAGCACTAACAATCACGCGAATCCTAACTCTTACACCATAACCCTATCCCTACTTCTAACCTTAACTCTTCCCTAGAACCAACACTAACCATAACCCTAACCCATCTTTAACCCTAATCAGAGCCTAATCCAATCCTACCCTTATCCGTAACTCTAACTCTAACCTTAATTCTAACCCAAAATCTAGCCAACTCTAACCTTAACCCTATCCCTGACAATAGCCCTAACTCACCCTAACCCTAACTCAAACCTAACCCTAACCCTAACCCTAACCCTTAACCAGCGCTACAACCAAACCTAACTCTAGCACTAAACCTAACACTAATTCTAGCCCTCGTATTAGCCGTAATCCTCACCCTAACTTCAACCCTGACACTAGCCCTACCTCTAACCTTAACCCCAACACTAACCTATCACTAACTCTGACCCTAACCTTAATTTCAACCTTAACACTACCCCTAACTCTAATTCTAACCTACCCCTAAAACTCACCCTAACTCAAACCCCATCTCAAACCCTAGACCTAACTTTAACCCTAACCATAATCCTCACCCTAAGGATAGATTTAGGGCTAACCCTAAATCTAACCCAAACACTTAACCAATCTCAAAATGTAGCCCTACCTCTAAACCTAACCTTAACCCTAACCCTAATACTGAACCTAACACTAACCCTCACCCTAACTCTAAATCTAACCATAACCCAAAGTCTAATCCTAACCCTAATACAAACTAAAACCTAGCCCTAACTCTAACCTTAACCCTAATTCTAAAATTCACACAACCCTAAACCCAACTCTAGACTGAAAACAAACCCTAGATCTAACCCTAACCTTAACCATAACACTAACCCAAGATCAATCCCTAAACCTAAACCTAACCCTAACCCTCACTCTAACCCTAACCCTAGCCCTAAATCTAAACCTAGGCCCTAACCCTAAACTTAAATCTAAGCATAACCCTAAGTCAAATCCTAAACCTGAAACTAACCCTATCCCTAATGCTAACCCTAACACTTAAACCTAATTTTAACTCTAACTCTTACTGTAACTCTAAGACTAACCCTAACCCTATCTCTAATCCTAAACCCAACCTTAAACCTAAACCTAACTCGAGTACGAACTCTAGCCCTAACTCTAAATCTGACCCCAACTCACACCTCATCTCAAACTATAGACCTAACTTTATCCCTAACCCTAAGCCTCACCTTAGCTCCAACTCTAAAGGTAACCTTAATCCTAACCCTAACTCTAACCCTAACCCTAATGCAATCTCGAGCACTAGCCCTAACTCTAACACTAAGCCTATGCCTCATGCTAGTGCTAACTCTAAAGTTAACCCAAACTCTAGCCTTAACTCTAACCCTAACCTGAACGCAAACCATAACGCTAACCCTCACCCTAACACTAACACTAACACTATCTTGACCTCCATTTCTAAACCTAACCCTCACTGTAATCCTAACCTTAACCCCCACTCTACCTCTAACTCTAAAGCTAACCCTAACCCTAGGCTTAACTCTAACCCCAGCCCTCATCCTAAACCTTACTCTAGCCCTAAACCAAGCAGTATCAACAACTCTAACCCAATTCTAAACCTAACCCTAACAGTAAACCAATCTCAAAATGTAGCCCTACATCTAACCCTAATCTTTACCCTAACCCTAACCCTAAACCAAACTCTAACCCTAATCCTAACTCTAACTCTAACCATAACTCTAACTCCAACCCTAACCCTAGACCTAACTGTAAACCTGACACTAACCCTAGCCTTAACTCTGACCATAACCCGAGGTCGAATCCTAACCCAAAACCTAACCCTCACACAACTCCAACCCTAGCCCTAACTTTCACCCTAAACCTAAACCTCACCCCACCTTAACCCTAACCCTATCCCTAACAGTAGGCCTAAGCCAAACACTAGTGCTAACTCTCACCCTAACCCCAACTGAACCCTAACCGTAACCCTAACGCTTACCCTCAAGCAAACCCTCACTCTAACCCTAGTACTAGCTCTAACCCTCACCCTAACTTCAACACTGACACTAATCCTACCTTTAACTTTAACCACGACCGTAACCTAAACCTAAAGCTAACCCTAGCCCTAACTCTAACCCTAACCTTAACTTCAACAGTAACGCTACCCCTAACTCTAAGCTAGCCCTAAACCTGACCCTAACTCAAACCCTAGACCTAACTTTAATCCTAAACATAACCCTAACCCTAAGGCTAACTTTAACCCTACCCAAATTCTAACCCTGATCCTATATTCAACCGTAACCCTATCCCTAACCATAACCCTAACCTAAACCTAACACTAAGCCTAACCCTAACCTTAACTCTGACTGTAACCATAAGTCTAATTCTAAGCCCAAACCTAACCCTCACCCTAATTCTCACCCAATTCTAACCCCAATCTCAAACCTAGCCCTAACTTTAACCATAATCCAAAACCTAACATTCACACAACCCTGGCCCCCAGCCCTAGACTTAAATTTAGCCCAAGCCCTTACCTTAACCTTAACCAAAGCACTAACCCTAGATCAATCGCAAAACGTAGGTCTGCCTCTAACCCTGACCCTAACCATAAACCTAACCCTAACGCTAACTCTAACCCTGAGCCTAAGTCCAACCCTAATCCTTGCCCTAACTCTAAACTCAACTCTAACCCTAAAGCTAACTCTAAGTCTAACCCCAAACCTATCTCCAGTTCTCACCCTAACCCGAGCACTAACACTCACTTGAGGCCTAACTCTAACTCACACATAATCCTAACCTTACCTCTAACCCTAACTCTGCCCTAGAACTAACACTAACCCTAACCATAACCAATCTTTAACCCTCACCATAGCCCTAATCCAACCCTAAACCTAAGTCTAACACTGACTCTATTTGTAACTCTCACCCTAATCTTAACTCTAACACTAAATACACCCCAACTCTAACTCTAAACCTATACCTAACAGTAACCTGAAACTCAGCCCGAGTGCTAACTGTCACCCTAACCCTAACTCAACACTAACCCTAACCTGAACCCTAGTACTAGCTCTAACCCTAACCCTAACTTCAACCCTGACATTAGCCCTACCTTTAACAATAACTCAACCCAAAACTAACTCTAAATTTAACCCTAACTCTAACCCTAACCCAAACTCCAGCACTATCCCTAGCCCTAAATCTAAACCTAACTCCAACCCGAACCTTAACTCGAACCATAACCCTAAGTCTATCCTAACCCTACAATTAAACGTATCCCTAACCCTAACACCTAAACCTAATTCTAACCCTAACCCTTACTGTAACCTTAATTCTAAACCTAACCCTATGTCTAACCCTAACCCCAACCATAAACCTAACCCTAAGTCTAACTCTAGACCATTCTCTAACCCTAACCTTAACTTCAATCGTAACACGATGCCTACCTTTAACTCTAACACTAACCCTAAACCTGACCCCAACCGACACCCCATCTCAAATCCTAGACCTAACTTTATCTGTAACCCTAACTCCATCTCTAACCCTAGCCTTAACTCTAACACTAACCCTAGGCCTCACCCTAGCGCTAACTCTAAAGCTAACCCTAACCCTCGCCTTAAATCTAACCCTAAACCTAACGCAAACCGTAACGCTTACTCTAATCCTAACTCTAACCTAACCCGAATTCAAACTCCATATCAAACCATAGATCTAACTTTAACCCTAACCCCAACCCTAACCCTAAGCCTAACCCTAACCCAAATTCTAACCCTTATCCTATATTCAACCCTAACCCTAACCAAAACCGTAACCATAAGTCTAATGCTAAGCCTAAACCTAACCCTAACCCTAACCCGAACCCAAACAGTAACGCTAACCCTAACTCTAACACTATCCCGAGCTCCATTTCTAAACCTAGCCCTAACTCTAAACCTAACCTTAACCCTCACCTTAGCTCTAACTCTCAAGCTAACCCTCACCCTCCCCTTAATTCTAAACCAAGCTCTCATCCTAAGCCTTAACCTAGCTCTAAGCTTAACACTAACCCTGACATTAGCCCTACCTTTAACAATAACTCAACCCAAAACTAACCCTAAATTTAACCCTAACTCTAACCCTAACGCAAACTCTATCACTATCCCTAGCCCTAAATCTAAACCTAACTCCATCCCGAACCTTAACCCAACCCTAACCCAACATTAAACCTAACCCTAACCATAGACCAATCTCAAAATGTTGCCCTACCTCTAACCTTAACCTTAACCCTAACCCTAAACCTAACCCTGACCCTAATCCTAACTCTAACTCTAGCCCTAACTTAACTCTAACTCCAACCCCAACCCTAGCCTGAACTGTGAACCTAACATTAACTCTAGCCATAAATCTAACCGTAACCCGGAGTCTGATCCAAACCCTAAACCTAACCCTCATACACTAACTCTAGCCCTAACTCTAATCCTAATCTTAACTTCAGACTTAACACTACCCCTAACTCTAACTCTAACCTAACCCTAACCCTAACTCAAACACCATCTCAAACCTTAGGCCTTACTTTAATCCTAACCATAACCTGTCATCCTAGCCCTAGCCCTAACTCTAAACCTAACCCTAACCTTAGCCTTAACTTTAGCACTAACCCTAGACCTAACGCTCACTCAAAGCCTAACTCTAATTCAAACTCTAATCCTAATTCTAACCCCAATTCTCCCCTAGTCCTAACTCTATCCCTAGCCTTAAACCATCTTTAAACCCTGACCATCGCCCTAACCCTAAACCTAACCCTAGCCCTGACTCTAACCCTTACCTTAACCCTAACCCTAACCCTACGCCAAACGCTAATCGTAACTCATCCCGAATCCTAGACCAAAGCCTAACCCTAACCCCAACCCTAACCCTAACACTAACTGTAACCTTAACCTTCACTCTAACTCCAACCCTAACTGTAGCCCTAACTGGAAACCTGACTCTAAGCCAAGCCTTAACTCTAACCACAACCCGAAGTCTAATCCTAATCCTAACCCTCACACAACTCTAACCCTAGTCCTAACTGTAACCCCATCCCTAACTCCATTTCTAAACCTAGCCCGATCTCTAACCCGAACCCTAAGCCTCATTCTAGTTCTATCTCTAAGCCTAGCCCTAACTCTAGCCTTAACTGTAACGCTAAGCCTCATCCTAACCTTTACCCTAACCCTAAACTTAACCCTAGCCGTAACCCTAACCCAATACTAAACCTAATCCTAACCCTAGACCAATCTCAAAATGTAGCCCTACCTCTAATCCTAACCTTAACTCTAACACTAACTCTATCCCTAAACTTAAACCTAAACCTAATCCTAAACCTTGCCTTAACTGTAGCTGTAACCCTAAATCTTATCCTAACCATCGTCTATGTCTCAACCTGACGCGACCCTTAACCGTAACGCAAACTCTAACGCTAACTGTCGCCCCAACTCAAACACTAACCCTAACCCTAACTCTAAATCTATTCCAGCCCTAACCCTAATCGTAACCCTACCCCAAACTCTAAACCTAACTCTAGCCCTAACACCCACTCGAAGCCTAACTCTAACTTAGACCCTAACCATAACCTTAATTATGAACCTAATTTTACCCTTGACCTAACTCTATCCCTCACCTTGAACCATCTTTAAACCTGACCATAGCCCTAACCCTAATCCTAACCTTAACCCTAACCCTAACTCGAACCCTAAACCTAACTCTAACCCTAATCCTCACCCAAATCTAACCCTAACCCTAGCTCTAACCTCAACACTAGCCCTAACCCTAACCCTAACCCCTGTACTAACTCAAACACTTGCCCTAACTCTAACCTTAACCCTAATTCCAACTCTAACTCTATCACAGGGAATAAGAATGTCACCTCACCCTCCGACTGCTCTTACACTGTAGCAGCTGTTTCACCTGGTCCCATTTGCTCCTTCCCATTCTTCATGGAGACCAAAGGGACCCCCACCAAAATGTCAATGACCAAGTTCAGTACTGCCTTTCCCATGAAATGCTCAATAAATCAAAGTAACACAGCGTTTAACCTGTTTCAGTGATGTCCTCAGAACTAACAGGTTGAATGCTGAAGTGCCTCAGAAAATTTCTGAATGTGTTTCTGAGGTCTTTTTCTCTGCTGCAGCAGTAATGATTACGAAATGGTGAGAATCACTTGACATCAACAGCATTTCGACTCATATCAGCTGGTCACTGATACAAGAGGTTATTAAATGAGGAGTGACCCATCAGAAAAAAGCAGTCTGCTCTCTTGAATGAAAGCAAGCAGGCCTTCAAAGGAGCAATCATCCTTGAGTGGTCACTCCTAGCGCTGTATTCAGTTCAAGACAACGTCTTGCTCTAAATATGGCTAAACTTGTGTTTCAGCTTGAAACTCCATTTTAACCAGCTGTATAGCCCTAAATCTACTTGACAAAATTCACATTGTCTATGTTTAAAAAAAAGACACTAGATGCCTGTAGAAGTTTTGGATTTGTGGAAATTAGATAATAAAGGAACTGGACAAGTCATTTAGTATATTCTCCTGAATACAAAGATCTGCTAATGAATGCTGAGTTTGTCTGGGCATGGGAAATAGTTAAAGTATAGCACTGGGCTGTTAAACTATAATCCAAATTTAATCAGCATGCTTTTAGCTTAAATAATTCTTGGTCACAGCAGGTAACCTGTTATGTATACTGTGGCTTTGTTATCAGTGTTCATTATGGTCCTGTCTTGCAGACCAGCTCATTTCAGTTCCTAGGTAGTAAGGACTTGTTTTATGGAGCTCAGCTTTATTTGGAAGAATAAATGGAGATGTTTGAATCATTAGCTGCGTTGTCTACTAAAATAGTACCAATTTTTAAAGCATAAGCTAAGTTATGTTTACAATTAGAGTGAGACTATGTAGGAGCAAACTTAAGGAATACCCTTTCACACAAAAGAGTGGTAAACATTTCACATTTTCTATCACAACATGGTGGTGGATGCTTGGGGAATTCGAGATGTCAAGACTGAGATAAATTTTTAAATAAAAATGAAATAACTGCAGATGCTGTGAATCAGAAACAAAAACAGAGATTGCTGGGAAAGCTCAGCAGGTCTGACAGCATCTGTGGACAGCATTCAGTGTAAACATTTTGCATTGAGTGACCCTTCTTCAGTTCTGAATAGGGGTCACTGGACCCAAAACATTAACTCTGAATTCTCTCCACAGATGTTGCCAGACCTGCTGAGGTTTTTCAGCAATTTCTGTTTTGTTTCTGAGATAGATTTTTGTTGGGTGAGAGCACCAAGGGACATGAAGATCTAGTCACAGTCTAATTGAATAGCCAAGCAGATCCGAGGGGCTGAATGGTCTCCTCCTATCCATCATTTTGATTTAGTTTATTGTTATGCATATTTTGTTACAAAATATAATGAAAAGTGTTGTATTGTATCGCCACTCTCTGGTGCCATCCTCCATGTTGAGAGTCAACCCACTTGGTCTGTTGTGGTGTCAATTAAGTTTGAACTAGGCATGGAATCTTTGTCATTTATGTACTTCTGACACGAACAGTTTTTAAGATGACTTCATCCAGCAACAAAAGATCAGGAAGGCAGTGCACGCTGACTGATCTTCATCTCTGAAATTTCATCACCAAAGTAATCATCGTACATTACAACTTGTCTTTAAGAGCAAGACAATGGATTGTGTTTCCAACCACATTTCTGAGCCCAGGATTCAAAAGGTTAAGGTGAGTCTTGCGTTAGAGCAAATCTGCAGCGAGCCTGGCAGAGTTGCCTCATGGCTTCAAACTGAAATTCATTACAGTTCTCCAGTGTGTGAGAAATGTTTGCTCCTTTCAGCTGGCAGCTCTGGACAACTTACTAAAACAATTCATTTTGAAAGTGCCAGCTCTTTCCAACTTGCTACTCATTAAATTAGGCGCAGATAAGTGTGCATCTAATCATGAAAAAGATCATTTCAAAACATCATGATGTAAGGCCAGGTGGTGAGCGGAGTAAAGCTGGGTGAAGAAAAAGCTCTGGCTCAAATTCATGTTACCTTGTCTTATCTTGTTTTTTTTTGATATTGGTCACACTCACTACTGTTTATGTACAATCATAAAGATCTGTTTGTAAATCTATAAGTCATACATTTAAAGAAATGTTATTTGATCTAGTTATATTTTGTGTCCTTGTACTGATGCATTTTGTGAGTTACTTCCAAAGGTTTAATATTTTATTACTGGTGGAGATGTTATACTGGTATAATTTCAACAAACCTTCAACTGCCTAATTTACAAGTGCAGTTAATTTACAGGTGCAGTCATGAAAATTGTGATTGATTTGACAAGTTATACATTTTTTATCAACTGTAAATGACTTAATTATCATTTAGGAATGACTTGAAAGGCCTTATAAGTTTCTGATCCAAAAATACATCTGTAAGCATGTTATAGAGTTATTGAGTTATACAGCATGGAAACAGACCCTTCAGTCCAAATAGTTCATGCCAACCAAGTTTTCCAAACTAAAGTAAACCCACTTGCCTGCATTAGACCCGTATCCCTCTAAACCTTTCCTATTCATGTACGTCCTAATGTCTTTTAAATGTTGTAACTGTACCTGCATCTACCACTCCCCCGGTTGCTCATTCTACACACGAACTACCCTCTGTAGGAAAAAGTTGCTCCTCAGGTTCCCTCACCTTAAAAATATGCCCCTTAGTTTTGAACACCTCCACCCTAGGGAAAAGGTCTTTGCTATTCACCTTATCTATTCCCTCATGATTTTATAAACCTCTATAAGGTTACCCCTCAGCCTCCTACGCTCCAGTGACAAAAGTCCCAGCCTATTCAGCCTCTCCTCATAACTCAAACCCTCCAGTCTCAGTAACAACCTGGTAAATCTTTTCTGCAATTTCACAATATCCTTCCTATAGCAGGGTGATCAGATGCACACAGTACTCCAGAAGTGGACTCACCAACATAGATAGCAAGAACTGCAGATGCTGGAGTCAGAGTGAACACAGTGTGGAGCTGGAGGAACAGAGCAGGTCAGGCAGCATCAGACAAGCAGGAAAATTGACATCAGTAAAGGTATTGGTGGAACTTCCTTACTCCAAATATGACCACGAAACTTTCCTTCTCTATCTGGGGGTATTTACACTCTGCATTAGCCAAAGTCCTGGATACTGATGCTATTGGGCATTCCTCTTCATTGGGTCACCTGTGAGCTAATACTATCCCGATGCCATATAGGGAAACGTTGCATGTCAGTACCAGATCTTGCTTGGGATCATAGTGTGCCAATACCTTAGAGGATGATAGCTGTTTCTTCACTTCTCTGAAAGCTATGGTTTGGCTACATGACCATTTCCAAGGCTGACCCTTTTTTTGAGAGTTGATGCAAAAGTGCCAGGATGGAGGCCAGGTTATGTATGACCTTTCTGTAATAATTCACCAGCCCAAGGAAAGACCTAAGCTCCAGTACAGACATGGGAGCTGGGGTAAATTTGATCACTCGCACTTTATCTTCCAACAGATGTAACCCAGTCTTGTTGATTCCGTAGCCCAAGTAGGTCACTTCGTGTGCCTGGACCACACATTTTTCCCTTGCAAAGCATATCCCCGCCTGGGAGAAAGGTCTAAGAGCTATTTCCAAGTTCCGTAAGTGCTCGTTATTACTCCTCCCAGTTATTAGCAGGTCATCCAGATAAATGGCGACCTGGTGAAGACCTTGTAAATATTCCCCATCATCCACTGAAAAATTGCACAGGCTGACAATACCCTAGGTGGCAGTCTCATTTTTGGTGCAAACTTTTATGGGTATTAATTGTAACATACGTCTGCAAATCCTCATCTAACTGCGACTGCAAGTACGCATGGCTCATGTCCAACATCGAAAAGGACAAACCCCCTGCCAGCTTTGCGTATACATCCTGTAGGCAAGGGATTAGGTATTTATACAGCTGCAAAAAGTGGTTTACTGTTTGTTTAAAATTCCCACAAAGGTGAACCTACCCATCGGGCTTCACAATCGGTATGAGCAGTGCTGCCCATTCCGCAAACTGGAGTGGTTTGATGATTCCTTTCCTTTCCAGCCTTCTGATTTCTGCCTCTACTTTTGCCCATAAAGCAAATGGCACTGGGAAGGCCTTGCAGAATCATGGAATTGTTTCTTGGTCAACTTGCAAGATGGCCTTGGCTCCTTCGATGACCCCAGAATTTCCTGAAAAAATTCTGGGTATTCAATTTGGACTTCACTCAGGCAGCCACTTTCTAATCGAAAAATATTGAGCCAATCTAGGTGGATCTTTCTCAACCAATTTCACCCCATCAAGCTTGGGCCCGAGCCTTTTACTATAGTCAGTAGTAACTGAACCAGCTGCTTCTCATAAGAGACCGGAACTGAAGTTGTACCCTTAATCTGTAAAGGTTTCCCATTACAGGTTCTCAGTCCAGCCAAGGTCTTGCACAAACTTAAGGGTCAGAGTCCAGAGTGAATTTTGTTAAAGCCTGCTTCTGCAATCACTGATATGGCCGCACCGGTATCAACTTCCATTAGAACCGGGTGACCATTTAACCAGATGTTTATTTTGATTGTTTTTGATTTGGATGTTGCTAAGCAATTTAACTATTCCAAACCAGTTGTAGGTGGACTTTCCAGGGTGTGCACTCTCCTGGATACTGACCTATGAGTTCTCTTACCCAGTTGAGGCCAGTGGGATTCTCTGTTGTCTCGAGTCCGCACACCGGCAGCAACTGCAATGGTTTGCCAGCCTGGATCCTGAAAGAAATTGTAAACTGTTTGGCCAAGGCTTGGCTTTGTTTTGGGGTGTTGCTGTGGGTTGACCTAGAGTCCCGCTATTCAGGATATGTCCTGAGTGAAGCTATGCAATTGCCTTTACTCAAGTGGTGTTTCCCAAGCTTAGTTGGACTGGCGAGGGCATCTGCTTCCATCGGAACACCCTGCAATTAATATGCTCTACTTGCCGCACATTTTAATGGTAAAGCCAGTCGTAGTGCCTGTTTGAAGTCCAATTGCATTTCAGTTAGTAGGCACTTTTGCGTGATTACATCTTTACTCCCACTCTCATCACCAATTGAAATAACTCCTCAGAGGCCGGTATGCCATCACCAAGTCACCCTTTATTTACATGTGGAGAATCTTAACACTGACCCAGCTCCATCAGAGCCAGGTCTCAGAGTGAGCAGAACATCTGGCACTCCTGTTTATATCTGTCAGCCAGGGCTTCCTGATTGCACCAGATTAACAGCCTCAATCAGGGAAGTCATATTCTATGAGGTCCACCTAGCTGACCTCATTACAATCACTGCACACACTTGAGAAGGCAGTAACTGGTAGTGTTTTCCTATTGTCAGGCACTTTGATATTTTGATGGGCTGCCTGATTATATTGAATGTGCAGAGTGAGGGGAAAGTGTCTATTCTTGTCCTTGTTTTGCCATGGATGACCTGTGAGCAGAGAGCAGCACATCCCTTCCGTGTGTGAAATGTACCAATACTCACTTCCCTTCAGTCAGGGAACTGCAAGATTTCTAAGATGCAGCAGCCCGTGTGGAAACATTTATGAAAGAATCACTATTTGATTTTCTCCTTGCTTTTTTTTCAGGGCTTTCTCATTGGGTAAATCCAATTGGGACATTGGGAGGGCTCAAGCCTAACTTAGAAACAACCTCACAAACAATGGATTTAGACTGGCTTCACATCATCAGTGTCAAATTGCAAGATTTCCATCCTGGCATATATCAATCAGCTTGTGTCATTATATAAAAAAAAGAGTAATTTGTAGCTCTCTCACTTAGGGAAGGTGTGCTGGGATCTTAAGGGGGAATTTTTGTGTTTCATTGTATTGTTCATCACCACCTTATTTCAATCTCATCTTCCTCAAAATACTTTTTGATCATTCCTTTGCAGTTTCCAACTTTCATTTTGAAGACTGCTTCTTCTGTGGCAGTTCCTTCTAAAGTGAAATGAAAGGCAACAAAGTACTTTTGCCGCAATGGCATGTTAGGGGTATGGAAGGGGAGGGGTGGTTACGTGGTGGTAATGTCACTGGTATTCCAGAGCCGAAGGCTAACATTCTGGGGACATGGGTGCCATTCCATCATGGCACGAGGTGACATTTGAATTCAATGAAAATCTGGAATTAAAAGCTTGTCCAAATTGTGACCGTGTAAATATTGTCAATTGTAATGAAAATCTGGTCCTTTAATAGAACAGAATAGCAATTTATTGTCACATAATTTTACAAAAAAAATACAGTGATAAGTTTTATAAGTCACCATACTATGGCGCCTAACTTAATGACTGAAGTTATAAATAAGAAGAAAATAAAGTAAAAGTTCATCACAGTTCAATTAACGACTCCTGGGTTCGGGGCACACCAAATAACAGGGCTGAAACCATCACTCAGGATTAGGCCAAGACTGCCATGCTTGGCCGGGACGAGACCTCCACGCCAGGACTAGACTTCCACATTGGGCCACTGGAAGACTCAGAAACCACCTCCAAAGCAAGGACGAGACCTTTATGCCAAGACAAGGTCCCCACACTGGCACTAACCTTCACACTGGGCTGCTGGAATACTGGAAGCCGCCGAAGAAGACCTCCATGCCAGGACAAAAACACCACTCCAAGCTGAGACCTGGAAGGAATACTATAATGAATGGAATCTGCTGTCCTTACCAGACTGGCCTACATGTGACTTCAGACCCACAGCAGTGTGATTAACTCTTCCCTACCATCTGAAATAGCTTCACAAGCCAATCTGTTGCCTTAAGCTGTTATGAAGTTGAAACAGAGGAATGAATTTGGATAGTTCACCCAGCACCAACCAAGAAACAACAACAAGCTCAGACCTGCTGCCCAAGTAAAATCCTTCTTGCTGCCTTCTGGGTTTGGACAACACTGGGAGAGCTGGCTCCCAGACAAGTTGAAATCATACCTTACAAACAATGTCCAAGACACAACTGTCACCATCCCTTGGCATATCCTGTCCCAGCAGAGGTGGCAGAATAGTGGTATACAGTTGGGAGGGAGTTGCCCTGCGAGTCCTCAGCATTGACTCTGGGCCCCATGAAGTCTCAGGGCATCAGGTCAAATATAGGCAAAGTAATTTTCTGCTGATTACCACATACTTTGATTTGATTTATTATTGTTACATGTACCTAAGTACAGCGAAAAGTTTTATTTTACATGTGGTGCAGGCAGATCATAACATACAAGGACATACAGACCACAGGTTGATTGAACATTTAATTTGCAAATTTACGGTTGCACGGGAGATGTACAAAAGCAAGATCAACATTAGATTTGAAATTAGAGAGGTCCATTCAGCAGTTAAATAACAGAAGCTGTTCTTGAACCAATTGGTACGTGTGTTTAAGTTTTTGTACTTTCTGCCCGATGGAAGAGGTTGGAAGAGATTATAACCGGAGTGGGAGGGGTTTTTGATGATGTTGGCTGCTTTTCCATGGCAACGAGAAGTGTAGATGCCACCCCCACAGTTGATGAATTGGTACTCCTCCGTGTTGAACAACACTTGGAGGAAGCTTTGAGAGTGGCAAAGGTGCGAAATCTACTCTGGGTAGCGATTTCAATGTCCACCACCAAGACTGGCTTGGCAGCAGCACTACTGATCGAGCTGATTCTACAGGACACAGCTGCTAGACTGGGTCTACAGCAGGTGCTGAGGGAATCAATAAGAAGGAAAAACATACTTGGCCCTGTCTTCACCAATCTACCTGTTGCAGATGCATCTGTCCATGACAGTATCAGTAGGAGGGACTACTACACAGTAATTGTGGAAATGGAGTCCCATCTTCACTTTGAAAATATCCTCCATTATGTTGTGTGGTATTATTACTATGCTAAATGGGACAACTTCAAACAGATCAAGTGGGCATCCATGAGGTGCTGTTGGCCATCAACAGCAGCAAAATAGTATTCAACCACAAACTTCATAGCTTGGCATATTCCCCACTCTACCAACTCTGTTCTAGTGAAGATTGCATGTGGGCATGCCAGGAGTAGAAGTAGGCATACTAAAAATTAAGATAGGAACCTGGTAAAGCCACCAAACAAGACGATTTGCATGCCAAACAGTATAAGCGCAAATGATAGACAGAGCTAAGCAATCCCAAAACCAACGGATCAGATTTAAGTTCTGTAGTCCTGCCACACCCAGTCGTGAATAGCATTGGACAATTAAACAACTAATAGAAGGTGGTGCCTGCACGAATGTTCCAATTCTCAATGATAGGAGAAACATCAACACAAAAGTATCCATCTTGAGCTAGAAGTGCCGCATGGATGATCTATCTCGGCCTCCTCCAGAGGCCTCCAGCATCACAGATGCCAGTCTCCAGCCAATTTGATTCGCTTCATGTGATTTCAAGCACTGGTTACTGCAAAGGCTATGGATCATGACAACATTTGGGCAATAGTACTTGTTGCACCCCTAGCTGAGCTGTTCTGGTACAGCTACAACATGAGATTCTACCTGACAATGTGGAAAACTATCCAGGTATGTCCTGTACATAAAAAGCGGGGCAAATCCAACCCAACCAATGACCATCCATTAATCTACACTTGATCCTCAGTAAAGTAATGGAAGAGATTGTCAAAAGAGCTATTTAGCAGCACTTACAAAGGAATGACTGCTCATTGACCTTAGTTAGGGTTGCACCAGGCCCTCAGTTCTGATTTCATTCAGAACCTGAAGCAGTCCTTGACCAAATGCAGCAAGACCTGTACAATATCCAGGCCTGAGCTGAAAAGTGACAAGTAACATTCATGCCACACAAATGCAAGGCAATGACATCTCCAACAAGAGAGAATCTAACCATTTTTCCTCAACATTCATTGACATTACTAAAATTTCCTACTATCAACATCCAGGTGGTTACCACTGATCAGAAACTGAACTAGACAAGGGAAGTAAAGTTTCAATAGTCCCAGAGGACCATGGGATTGCTTTCTCATTATAGAGAGATGACTGGTGGTAGTTAAACCTGAGGCCTCAGGCAGGGAGAGAGGTTGAGCAAGAGTGTCTTTCAATGATAACCTCAGCTGGTACGGGCCAGCCACATGAATATTGTGACTACAAGAGTAGTCCGAGGCAAGGAGTCGTGGTGACGAACTCACCTCCTCATTTACCAAAGCCTGTCCAAATATTTCCCACTTGCTGTTGAAAGTAGCTCCAACAATTCTTGAGAGCTGGACACCATCCAGGACAAAGCAGCCCAACTGATTGGCACCACAACCACAAACATCACCGTTCCTTAACTTTCGCTGGATCAAAATTCTG
>NW_025966337.1:0-22313 GCF_021869965.1 Rhincodon typus
CTTTGCAGGAGGGAAGAGGATTGACAACTCGTTCTCACTTAGATTTTCCAATCAGGAACAGGCTGGTTTACGGGGTTAATATGTAGAGGGGACATTGGTTGGGGGGTGGGGGTGTGACTGCAAATCCAGCAGGAGTCTGATGTGGCAATGAAGTCAAACCTCCAGCCATCATTTTCCAGCTGTGTGCTCCGATTCAGAGGAGAGATTTAAGCGAAGCCGAGAGAATATGATTTTGCAGATTTCCAGCATCCATAGTTCTGCGTGTGTTTATTGTGTATTTTTGTTTGCAAGCCAGGAGCTTGGCGGGGGTGGTGGTGGTGGAAGAGGAGTGACCCCTGGATTGTCTTCATAAATCAAACATTCCCTGACATCACCCCAGAATCACGGAGAAAGGAAGGTAAATAAAACAAGGTGCTGCAGATACTGAAGCAAACGTAGAGAGGCCAGGACGAAACTCAGAAGGTTTGGCAGCGTCAGTGGAGAGAAAGCAGAGTTAATGTTTCAGCTCCTGTGACCCATCATCAGAACCGACAACAGCTAGGGAAAGGTGGTATTTATACTGAAGATGGATGGGGAAAGAGTATGAGAGGATAAGTGGAATGGGAGCCCACACTGAGGCTGCACAAGAAAAGACCTGGTGGGCAGACAAAGGGATTGCTGATAATAGACCATGGAAGAAGAGAACATGGATAGGTGACAACGGGGGCTACGAGTAGTTGAAAACGGGTTGGCTGTACCGAAAGCAATAATAGGACATGGTGGGGTGGAGGTGTGTAAACAGACAAAACACGCCTGCCAAGTTTCTCCAGAAATTTCTGCTTCCATTTGTTTTTGTTTCAAATCTCCAGCATCCACAGTTCTGGGTTTTATTATAGCTCTCTCTCCCAAAAAGGGAAGGGAGGTGACTGGCTTCAGACAGCGAGGCCACAAGCACAGCATGATCCAAGGCAATCGGGTGGGAGGTGGGCAGGGGAGGTGTTATATTCAGTGAGTAAACCATCCTGTTCCTGATTGGAAAATCTGAGTGAGAACGAGTTGCCAATTCTCTTCCCTCCTGCAAAGCACCACAGCTGAAACAAATACTCTGTCTCTCTCCCTTTGCTGTTTTGAGATTTGATTTGATTAGATTTATCGTAGTCATATATCCCTAAGTACAGTGAAAAGCTTTGTTTTGTGAGCAGAACAGGCAGATCATTGCAAGCAAGGACGTATAGGTCATAGGGTGCTTGGACAGAGTGAGGCACACAGGTTACACTGCACAGAAAGTGCGTAAAGCAAGGTCAACTTGGTCAGCGAGGGAAGCAAAACGTGGCCATCAGCCAGAGGGAGGTGCTGGCAAAAACCGGTTGTTGGGAAGGGTTTGTCAGTCCGTCCGTCCTTTGGAACATATCTTGAGAATGCAGAAGAACAGATTAGAGTCAGCTGCTATGGAATGTAATCCATGAAAGGTCAAATTCATGTGTAAATGAATCCGGATTCACTGTCCCGACCTGAAATGTAAACTTTCCTGCCCCTCTGATGCTGTCTGACCTGCTGTGCTCCCCCAGCTCCACACTGTATTGACACTGATTCCAGCATCTGCAGTTCTTGCTATCTCCACGTGTAAATAAAGCCAGTGTTTGCTTTTCCATCTTTATTGGAACATCAGATTAATCATTTATAGCACCATGCTACTTGAGGGATTTTCCTGGTAACTAAAGACAAATATTTTCATGTTGAAGATGAACACACTCCTCTGTCTTCCACTCCCACCCAACAGGGTATGAAACCCCTGCTTCTAACAGGTCAGGTGGCCAAACATGACTTTCCAGTGCAGTTCCGAGTTCTGAAGAGAGTCTGATCACACTCAAAACATCAACTAGTTTCTCTCTGCATAGTTGCTGCAAGACCTGCTGAGTTTCTCCAGCACCCTCTGTGCTGGTTAAAGATTTCAGGTGTCCACAGCATTTTGATTTTATTCCAGTACCGAGGGAACGCTGCGCTGTTGGAGGTGCCCTCTCTCAGAGGAGGTGCCAAATTGAGCACCCCTTCACAAGGATGCAAAAGATCGCACAAGAGTGCGGGCAAGTATCCAGTGCCCTGGCAAATACGACTATCCTCAGCAACAGAACTAAAATCCAAACACCTAAAACGTTATTGCAAATATTGACAGGAGCAAGCCAAGAGCAGAATGGGTGCCACACATTTTACGTCACAACAGTGAACACATTTCAAAAGTCACTATATTAACTGCAAAATGCTTTAGATTATCCAGGGGGCATGAAACATGCTACATCAGACACAGAACATCCTTTGAACTGAAAACAACAAATGCTAGAGATCACAACAGGTCAGACAGCATCCATGGACAGAGAACAAAAACAGAAGTTGCTGGAAAAGCTCAGCAGGTCTGGCAGCATCTGTGCTGACCGGAACATTAAATCTGACTTTTATGCACGGGTGCTGCCAGACCTGCTGAGCTTTTCCAGCAACTTGTTTTTGTTCCTGATTTACAGCATCCGCAGTTCTTTCGGTTTTTGTTCCGTGGAGAGAGAGAGAGCAAGCTAACATTGAGTCTAGATGACTCACCAGCAAAGCTGAATTGAGGTGTGGAGGGGACAGCATTTATGCTATAGTTTGGTTGGTTTGGGGGGGAGGGTGGGGGAGGCGGGGTGGGTGTGCAGTTGTTGGCACTGGTGGGGTGTAGACTGCTGGAGGAGAAAGGTTGTTGATGCATTCTGATCATTTCATCTGAACTGAGAGTTGCAAAACAATGGTGTGTCTAACTGCAAGACTTGAAAAAATAGACAGACAGTCTCACTGCAGCAAGAGGATATTGTGACAGAGAATGTAACAAGTAAAGCTAAAAAACAAAAGGGAAGGAATGGGAGTTGGAACATCATCTTTTCCTTCTTTAACCAATCACTCATTGTTTCAGAATGTTAAAAATCTGGGAGAGCCTAGTGTTGAGTAAAGTTACCATAGGCTTACCAGACCATAGCTCTCTCACTGCAGACAGAGAGACAACTAGTGGTGGTTTAACCCAAGAGTCACCACAGGGAGAAGTTGAGAAGGAAACATACAAACATAGAAAACAGGTGCATGAGTAGGCCATTCAGCCCTTTGAGCCTGCACCACCATTCTATACGATCATGGCTGATCATGCAATTTCAGCATCCCATTCCCATTGATCCCTTTAGCCCCAAGAGCCATGCCCAGCTCCTTCTTTAATATATCAAATGAACTGGCCCCAACAGCTTCCTGTGGGAGAGAATTCCACAGGTTCACAACCCTGAGTGAAGAAATTCTCTCTCACCTCAGTCCTGAATGGCTTATCACTTATTCTTAGACTGTGAACCCTAGTTCTGGACTTCCCCCAACATCGGGAGTGTTCTTCCCATGTCTAGCATGTCCAATCCCATCAGGATTTTACATGTTTCTATGAGATTCCCCCTCCCTCTAAATTCCAGCCAGTACAAGCCCCGTCAATCCAGTCTTTCCTCACGTGTCAGTCCTGCCATCCTGGGAATCAGTCTGGTAAACCTTCACTCCACTCCATCAGTAGCAAGAATGCCCTTCCTCAGACTAGGAGACCAAAACTGCGCCCTATATTCAAGGTGTAGCCTCACCAAGGCCCTGTATAACTGCAACAAGGAGAGTCCTTCATGGTAACCTAGGCTAGCATGGGAATTGAACCCAATTGTTCAGTATCACTAATAACACTACCCAGTAATAAGGTTTCAGAATGGGTGTACAATTGTCAAATGAATTTCACCATAGCTAAGCATGGGATATTATGTTCCGGTAAGGAAAATTAGGTAACATCGCGTGAAAAATAAACTCCAAAAAGCTGTAAAATGCTATTGCCATAAAATCTTTGGATAATCGAATCCAACAGGTTTCCAAGAAGTCCGAAAGGGGCAAAAGACAAGTACAAAGCTGGCATCACAAAATATCTCCAAATATAGTCAGAAAGACTGAAGACTCAGTTAAGAAACATCAGAACGTAACTTACGCAGCAATGTCATGAACAGACGAAGACACAATCTGCAGGATAATTTGAAAAAACGTGCCCTCTTGCAAAACTGGCTATAATCCCACGCAAATAGCCAAGCAGCTTTATCGAAGACATCAGATCAGGGCACGGGTCACCTGCACTGTTCCACAAAAGGCAACAGTCGATGGCTTTCTTAAAAATCACAGAAACTTGAGCTCAGTCAATCTCATTGGTAGAAAATGTTTTGCTGTAGTAAATAATAAGTCATAAGCTTGATGTATTTGAAAACTTCCCGATTCCATTTAAAGAGAGGGGATGAGAGAGACACAGAACTGCAGCATCCTCAATATATTCTAAATATCCAGTCAAAGTTTCAGCAATTTCTACCCCAGAGTCTTCGAACTTGGCCATAAGCCCATGTGCACACAAAAAAAAAAATGGATTTCGACAAAGGCCACATATTTAAAGCCAGTAAGAAACAGTAAAGAAACAGCTGGTAAACCTAGCTGGATCAAAACCAAGAATCTTTAGTCAGGAGAGATTGCTGAAAGCAATCAGTAAAAGGATTCTCTTAATTGATCAATGTGGGAGTACTAATAGCTATTCAGTAGTTAAATAGTAATGTTGATGTGACAGCAGATTGCTTTTCCTGAAGTGAATGGACATTATGATTTTTCACACGACCACTTATTCAACTTGATTTAATAATTTGTCATATGATTTGTTGAAAAAAGTTTTGCTTTTATCATTCTAATTAAAACAAGAGAAAAAGGGTGAAACATAAAAGGTTTATTTGGTGATTCAGATTTTTATTGCCACATGTACTCAAGTGCAGGAGTACAGTGAAAAGTGTACAAAGTCACCATTCTCCAATGCCGTCTTAGTATACACAAGAGACAGGATTAAAAACAGAAGCAGGAACAAAAGAAACAAACAGAAGAGAAGGAACTGTCCAGATCAGTCCCCTGTCTCTGCCACGAGTCCTCGCCGCCAGAAAAACAAAGCCACAAAGTCTCTCCCTTTGGTTTGTGAACACTCAGGTGCCCAGGACAATGTCCCCACTGTCAACTACCAGGAAGGAATCAATGCTACCAAGAAAGGGAAAAGATGAACGAACAAAGTCCCAGGCTCAGGACATAGGCACCAGTGGGGTAGGGGAAAGAGAGGGAACCCCTCTGGTTTTCTTTTGAGATGTAAGACAAAAAGGTATTTGATAAGATTGGCAAGGCTGTGTGAAAACAATAAAAATAAATTCCATTTCTAAAGCACCTTTTGTAACTTTAGGGCATCTAAAATAGACAACTCCAATTAAGTACTTCTGAAATAAAGACTAAGAGCACTGGAATGAACTCAGCTGGTCTGACAGTCTCTATGGAAATAGAAACAGTCGTACTTCTGAAGTCTAAACATTAGGATATAACACTGGCCACCATGGCACTGAGTTTGTTCACAGATGGTAGATGAAAACTGAAGTTTAAAGTCTCATCCAAGAGTGTCAGACTGACAGTGCCTCAGTCCTCAAGTACTGCAGTGAAGAACATCCTTAGGATCTGGGCACAAGCCTTTGGATGAGGAAATTAACTTCAGAGGCAAAAGTGAATCACAGTCAACACTCATTTATAACACTTAGATTCAGAGAGTTGTAGAGCTGTACAGCATGGAAACAGATGCCTTGGTCCAACTTGTCCATGCCGACCAGATACCCTAAATTAATCAAGTTCCCATTTGCCAGCATTTGGCCAATATCCCTTTAAGTCCTTTCTATTCATACACTCATCCAGATGCCCTTTAAATGTTGTCATTGTACCAGCCTCCACCACTATCTCTGGCAGCTCATTCCATAAAAGCACCACTCTGTGGAAAAAGTTGCCCCTTAGGTCCATTTTAAATCTTTCCCCTCTCACCTTAAACCTATGTCTTCCAGGTTTGGACTCACCCGCTCCGGGGAAAAGACCTTGACTATCTTATCCATGCCCCTCATGATTTTATAAACCTCTATAAAAGGTCACCCCTCACTGTCCGACACTCCAAGGAAAATAGCTCATCTATTCAGCCTCTCCTTACAGCTCAAATCCTCCAATCATGGCAACATCCTTGTAAATCTTTTCTGAGCCCTTTCAAGTTTCACACCATTCTTCTTACAGCAGGGAGACCAGAATTGCATGCAGCATTCCAAAAGTACCTAACCAATGTCCTGTACAGCCACAACATGACCTCCTGAATCCTATATTCAATGTGCTGACCAATAAAAGCAAGCATACCAAACGCCTTCTTCACAATCCTATCTACCTGGGTCTCCGCTTTCAATGAACTATGAACCCGCATTCCAAAGTCTCTTTGTTCAGCCACACTCCCCAGGACCTTACCATTAAGTGTATCAGTCCTGCCCTGATTTGCCTTTCCAAAATCTAGCACCTCACATTTATCTAAATTAAACTCCAACTGCCACTCCTCAGCCTATTGGTCCATATGATCAAGGTTCCATTGTACTCTTCTTCGCTGTCCACTACACCTGCGATTCTGGTGTAGTTTGCAAACTTGCTAACCACACCTATGGTCACATCCAAATTGTTTATATTAATAGCGAAAAGCAGTGGACCAGCACCAATCCTTGTGGCATACCACTGGTCACAAGCCTCCAGTTTGAAAAGGAACCCTCCACCACCACCCTCTGTCTTCTACCTTCAAGCCAGTTCTGCATCCAAATGGCTAGTTCTCCCTGTATTCCATCTGATCTAATCTGGTTAACAAGTCTACCATGCGGAACCTTGTCGAATGCTTTATTGAAGTCCATTTAAATCACGTCTACCACTCTGCCTTCAATCTTCTGTTACTTCTACAAAAGCTGCCAATCCTCTCCATCCCTGAGCCACATCCCTGTAATCGCTATGATATCCCAGTCCCACGTTCCCTACCATGCCCTGAGTTCACCTGCCTTTCCTGTCAGGCCTCTTGCATTGAAATAAATGCAGTTTGATTTATCAGTTCTACCTCATTCTCTGCTTTGTGCCTGCCTGCCTTGTCTGTTTGACTTGCTCCTTTTCCCAACTGCTCCAGTCTCAGACTGATCTCTTTTCTCACCATCTACCCGCTCCCCACTTCCCAGTTTAAATCCTCCAGAGCAGCTCAAGCAAATCTCCCCAGCAGTATATTAGTCCCCTTCCAATTCAGGTGCAATCTGTCCTTCTTATACAGGTCACTTCTACCCTAGAAGAGATTCCAATGATCCAAAAAAAAAAAAATGGGCATCCTTCTCCCCTGCACCAGCTCCTCAGCCACACATTTATCTGCTCTATCCTCCTATTGATACCCTCACTAGCTCATGGTACTGGGAGTACCTCCTTTTTAAAGTCCTGCCTCACTTCCTGTATTCTCTTCTCAGCGTCTTGTCCCTTTCTCTTCTTATGGCATTGGTTCCAAAGCATACAACAACCTCCAGTTGGTCCATTTCCCCTTTGAGAATATCCTGCACCCTCTCGGAGATATCCTTCATCCTTAATTGGGTCGCATATGAAACTATCTTCTGATAATATCTGTTTTTAAACCGGTGAACAGAAAAATTAATATCAGATCCAATGCAGACACTACCACATTCATATTGATGAACGGTCATTTAACAAACAGCTGAAACATAGCTTTGCATTTATCCAACCTATGGACTAAAAGGTGCTGTTCATCTTTATATTTAAAAAAAACATTTTGATAAGGGTGGAGGTCCATCGTTAACAACTGCAGCACAGTTCCCATTTCAAGACCCCAGCCGTGGTGGGCAAATAAGAGGGTCACTCCAGCACTCGGAGACAGCTCAGTGATCGAGGTTCACCCAGTCTGTGCCGTTTCTCTTCATGGTGCTGCGAGGGGTGTGGGTAGATGACAGGTTGGAAGGTTTCACTGGAGTCCCAACCCACAAGTTTTTCTACAGAACAAATTAAAAACTACTCTTTCTGGGGTGGCCTGCAGCAGTCCCCATCTGGTCACTCAATGTCTGACACCAATTCAGTGCACACACTGCCCAGCAAAAGACCCGATGCTGTATTCATGCTCCCACCGTGGATGTAGGGCCTCTTATGATCCCAGTTGGGATCTCATCTGAGAAGGAGGGGGGGTTTCTGGACTGCCCTGCTGGAGAAGCCCTCACGAAGTTGTCAGTAACTGAGGAGCAGGAAGACAGAAGGTCAACAGTGCACTGCCATTTCCAAATTGTTATCACCCAGACGTAACAGGCAGGGGGCGGCTTGTCAAAACTCAAAAGCAGCCCACATTGGCACAACCACTCAACGTAGCCCAGACCATCACGCAAGCCAATCTCCCATCCACTGACTCCATCTACTTTCTCAATGCCACGGAAAGACAGCCAATATCAAAGATCCCTCCCACCCCAGCTATAATCTCTGATCATCCTGAGCCTGCTCCACTGCAGCTGTAACTGCTGTTCCCAACCCCATGTTAGCTCATCACTCAGAAGCCTCTTACAGGACAAAAGTAAAATGTCAAGAGACTGCAGTCCTAAAGCATCACTTGATACCACAAACAGCGGTGTAAGCTGTTTGTAGACTGGCCAACCGTGGCACAGGTCGCTATTTGGTTTGTGGACATGTGACCGCTTGTCGCCAGGCTGAGGCCCTTAGCCACTGATGCGATTGGCTCCTGGTTAGCTGAAAATCTCATGGATATGAATGATAATGGCAGAAGGTTTCAGACTGCTGGAAGGGCAAATGGTTTAGCTTCCTCTCTCAATCTCCTGAACCCTGAACCGAGCCAGTTTATTTTCCTCTCACCAGTTGCTGTAAACTGTTGCTCTCAACCAATAAGACAGCGATTTTAAAATATGTAAACTGGTGCCTCCGTGCTTCCTGTGAAGCAGTGAGAGAACCAAAGGAAAAGATCAGAGAACTGAAAGACCACTCTGTCATGCATCTTTGTGCACCTGCACATGCATCTGAATGTCTGTCTGGGCGGGCAGGCAGCAGGGGAGTGACAGAATGGTTTAGAATTTTAACTAGTGCAGCTATATATCAACATTTCACAGCTGTTTACCTCTGGTTATAATCTAACGCGTTTCTAACAAATTGTAGTTCTTGCTAAGTACAGAAAGCTGGTCTGTTCTGTTAACCTGGGTTTACCCAACAGGTAAATTGAAGACTTAGTGTATTTTGATAACAATTTTTAACTATTGTGATGACTCCAGGAATTGCAGGAATGATATCCAGTTTGATACCTCAGTGAGGTTTGATAGGTCAAAGATTCAAAGAGACAGAGGACAGACAGAACAGGATTATAGTGCTGCCTCTGAAAGATGGCAAATCTAGCTGTGCAGTATTCATTCAGTACTGCAATGGAGTGCCAGACTAGAGTTTTGTCCTCAAGCTTGCAAAGTGAGGCTTGAACCCACAAATCTTCGACCTCTGGTGAAAGTGCTACCAATGTAGCCAAACCGTGCAATGCAGAGGGATCTGGCTCGGAACATGTAGTTAGTATGCAGGTGCAAAGTAATAAAGGTGGCAAATTTTGGATTCTATTGCTAGTGAATCAGAGCTCAAGTTTGTTACAACTGTATAGGATGTTGGTAAGACCAGGAATACTCTATCCTCATTTTGGTCTCCATATTTAAGAAACGATATACTGGCACTGAATGGAGTTCAAAAGAGATTCACGAAGATGACTCCTGGGATGATAGAGTTGACATATCAAGTACAGCCAAAGATGCATAAAATTCTATACATCAGAGAGTTTAGAAGGATAGAGTTGGTCTGATTGAAATATACAAGATTCTGAGGGGGCTTGACTTGGTTAGATGTTGAGAAAAAGAACAGAAATTGCTGGAGCAATTCAGCAGGACTGGCAGCAGTGTGCAAAGAAAGCAGAGTTAATGTTTTGAATCCAGTGACTCTTCATTAGAACTGTTGGTAGGAAGGAAAAAGTGGTATTTATGCTGAAGCTGAAGTGGGGTGGGGGAATATCAGGGGATCAGATGGGTGAAGATGGAGCCCAGAAAGATGTGAAAGGGGTAGGAAAACAAGGAGATTATGGATAACAAGCCAGGCCAGAAGAAAAGCTGAATGAGTGATAATAAGAGCTAAGAGTAGGAGAAAATGGGTGAGCTGTACTGAATGCAGCCCATATAACGTGATAATGGACCCAGGGGTAGGTGAGAATGGGTGAGCTGTACTGAAAGCCATTTGTCATGACTAGTTGTGGGAGCGGGTGAAAAAAACATGGAGGGATGGAATCAGGCTGTAAAGTACTTGAATTTGATATCGAGCCCTAGAGGCTACAGGGTCCCCAAGCGGGAAGGGAGATCTTGTTCTTAGAGGTTGTGCTGAGGCTTGCTGGAAAACAGCAGTAGGCCTGCAACCGAAATGTTGGCGTGGCAACACAGTGGTGTGTCAAAGTGGCAGATGGCTAGAAGTTTGGGGTCATTTTTGCGGTAGAATGCAGATGTTCTGCAATGCAGTCACCCAGCCTGCACTTTGTCTCCATAATGTAGAGGAGGCCATGCTATGAACAGCGAATACAGTAGGCTAGATTGAGTGAAGGGCAGGTAAATTGCTCCTTCACCTGGAAGGTGTATCTGGGACCTTGGATAGAGGGGGGGAAGGAGATAAATGGGCATGTGTTACACTTTCTGGAATTATGTGGGAAGGTGTGATGGGAGTGAGAGAAGATGTTGGGAATGGAGGAAGAGTGGACCAGAGCGTCCCAGAGGGAACAGTCCCTTCGGAATGCTGGCAAAAGGAGGGGGGAGGGGCGGGTGGGGGGAAAATGTGTCTGGTCATGGCATCCTATTCGAGGTGATGGACAACAATCCTTTGTATGCAGAGGCTGATGTTAAGTAAGGACCTGCATGCTAACTTTGTGTCTCATGCAAAAGAACACCCAGATACCTCTGCACCTCTCAAGTTAGCTCAGTTGGTAGCACACCTGTGGAATCCCCTGCCCAGTGAAGCAGTTGAGGTTACATCATTGAATGATTTTTAAAGCAAAGATAGATAGATAGATTTTTGAACAGGAAAGGAATTAAGGGTTATGGTGAACTGGTGGGTAAGTGGAGCCAAGTCCACGAAAGAAATCAGCTGTGATTTTATTAAATGGCGGAACAGGCTCAAATGGGCCAGATGGCCTACTCCTGCTCTTGGTTCTTGTATTCTAAACCTATTAATCATTATTGTGGGAGGGAAGGGAGGGGGCCAGGGCAGTAGTGCAGAAGATGCCACATGGAAGGTGGCATCACCAAAACAGATGCGATGGAGAACGAGAGACTGGGAAAATGGAACCGAGTCTTTATAGGAAGCAGGGTGAGAGGATGGTCAAGGTGATTTTGGGAGTCAGTGGATATGAAGTGGATGTTGGTGGCTAGCCTATCCCCAGTAACGGAAACAAAGAGGTCAAGGAAGTCAAAGGAGGAGTCGGAGATGGATGAGGTGAAGGCGAGAGCTGGGTGGAAACTGGAAGCAAAATTCCCGAGATAGGGAAGCAGCACCGATGGCATCATTGATGTATCAGGGAGGATGTTGAGAAGATGTTTCCATTAATGGAAAAATCTCAAACTAGGGAAGACTCATATAAAAGGAATTTATTCTCCCAGAGGTAGTTATAATATCTGGAATTCCTGACCCTCGAGTGTTTTGGAGGCCAGATCACTGAAGGGCATTTAAAGGGGAGGTAAGTTGACATTTCAAAAAAAGTAGGAGCTGAAGGGCACAAGGAGCTGGCATGAAATAGGAGTGGAGGCCTGGAGCAGATCAGCCATAATCTTACAGAGCAGTCCTATGCAGAGCAGTCATAGGAGGGCTAAATGGCCTATTCCCATTTCTTTTTCATTGAATAGAATTTCATAGACTCCCTAGTGTGGAAACAGGCCATTCGGCCCATCGAGTCTACACCGAGCCTCTGAAGAGCATCCTACCCAGACCCATCCTATTCCTGTAACCCTGCATTTCCCATAGCTAATCCACTTAGGCTGTACATGCCTGGACATTATGGGCCATTTAGCATGGCCAATCCACCCTAGCCTGCACATCTTTGGACTATGGGAGGAAACCAGAGCACCCGGAGGAAACCCACGCAGACATGGGGAGAACGTGCAAACTCCACACAGACAGTCACCCAAGGGTGGAATTGAACCCAGGTCTCCAGCAACATGAGGCAGCATGTTAACCACTGAGACACCATGCTGCCCTTTCTTCTGTTCATGTGAAGAATAAGGTTAACGGCCTCAATGGATTCTGGTGCTTATGGTATCCTAAATGAACTGCACCTTCTCCTTTCATTCCAGTCTTAGAGGGGATAAGTTAGTCTTTGAGCTGCTGCACAAACGTGCGTTGTGCATGCGCACACACCTGTCGGTGGGTGACAAACACATCTGACTTACTTTCACGAGTGTTGCCTTGATACACAAGCTGGTATTTAAATACAAATCCTCCTTGATCTTTATACATCAATCTTAAATCCATGTCACACTGTTCAACCATTTACTGCTGTACAATTCACCTCAACTCAAAGTAGCAGACAACATGAATGCAGAAAAGTGAGAACTAACAATTCCAGTTAAAGCTTAAACACAGTTTGCAGAGAAATAAACCTCATGTAACCTTGCAGTATCTGCACCTTTACCCTGTTATCTGCATATTAGCTTCCATTTCAAGATGAACTTTATTTCCGTACATGCACTGTGAGTCCAGAAGTGCACAACGTGCAAATTAGGAACAGGGGCAGGTCAATCAGCTCCTCAACCCTGTTACGCCCTTTGATATGATCTTGGCTGATCTAAATACTTAGTATTCCTGTCTATCTCTGGTAATATTTCACCCCCTTGCTTAAGAATCTAATCTACCTCTGCTTCCACTGCTCTTTGATGAAGGCAAGTCTTTGAATATTATAAAGGCACTGTATCAGAAACAAAATTCTCCTCCTTGCTTTTAAGAACAGTGACTCCTGGTTCTAGAATGTCTCAAGTGGAAACATCCTCCTCACATCCAGGATCCCTCATGATCCTGCAGGATCAGTTACCATTAAAAAAAATTGCTGACGGGTACGATTATTTAAATTATCTTGATGAGCTGCTGATGTATTTATCGGTGTGTCAATGGCACATAATTCAGTTAAATAACTCCCATAACCTAGATAAATCCACATCACTACTTCATCAGGAACTTCAACCCTTTCATGTCAGCAAAACAAAGTCTGTGGTAGTAGGTCAACTTTGCAAATTCTTCATAAAACATTTTTTTTTAAAAGTTTAAGAGTCATTGAAAAATGTGCCAGAATTTCTCCAGCTCACATTCTTCCATGCCTGCACACTAGGGTGATAAATTTGCAGTGGTTGAGTTTGAACATCCAATAAAGTCGTAAAATACTAATGACTTGGCAAGTACATCAAATAAACATTTGATGTGATGGTATATGACTGTTATCCAAACTCTTTTTGCTGAGAACTGCAAAACAAGAACAACTTGCAATCTGGCCAGATGACTGTTCAGCAAGAAAAGGCATACTACAGAACTTAAGTATTATTCCACCTCTTCCATAAACCAACGGTGCATTATGCAATTGAGCTTGCTGGGAATGAGTGAGGATGGTTTGGGATAAAGAGAGAAACCCAGTCGCTATCAGGTGTGGAGCCTCGATGGGTGCTTCACATATCTCTCAGGTACTGATCAGGTTCAGAGAAAAAGGTGAAATTGAGTGGTCAAAGCCGCTCACAGTCCCTGGGAAGGGCAAAGCTTAACTTCAACTTCTCCAACACTGTGGCCTTCACAGATACCAATATTTTATCCCCATTATCTGCTTAGTCCACTGGTGTTGCCCAGCCTACGGGACAGGAAATGTCCCATGAATGAGTAAGAGTGAGTGCAAATGCTTGACAGTGAGTGAGTCTCAGTGGGGGGGGGGCAGAGAGGAGAAGATGACCAGGTAAAACAGAGAGAGAATGTGCATGACTCCCTGTGTTGGTATTTCAATGTTAAAGTGCCACTTCTCATCAGCTGTAACAAATTAACACTGCACATGTACATGCTCAGTCTTTGTTTCACCAAATTCATGGAGGGTCAGAGGAGAGCTGAAAAAGGGAAGAGCCAAAGGTTTAGAAAGATGATTTCAGAGTTTAGTGCTCAGATAGCTAATACAATAATGACTTGCAGTTCCGTCTGTAGCAAATCTGATTACGGTGTTGATAATCACTGTACATGTTAAAATCACAAGAATGAAAAGGGTGGTCAGATGATGTGTCTCTGGTATATTTTTTCAAACAACATATGTAATTCACAACACTGGGTGGATTGCTACAGCAGTGAATGGGTGGAACACAGCATTCTATTTCTTAGTTAAGGCACTTTGACAGTTGAGAGGTGATGGTGTAGTGATAAGTCGCTCAGAGTCCCAGGCTAATGTTCAGGAGACATGGGTTTGAATCTTACTATGGCAGACAGTGAAATTTGAATTCAGTTATAAAAATTTGGAATAAAAATAAAGATGTTAGCGTAAAGATGTCCAGGTAATTGTTGTCAATTGTCATTAAAAAAAAACACCATCTAGTTCACTAATGCCTTCGAGATGGAAAGTTGCCACCTTACCTGATCTTACATGTGACACTAGACCCATGGCACTGCCATTGATTCCAAATGTCCTCTGGACAATAGGGATAGGTAATAAATGCTGGTCTCATTGGAAACACGCACATCCAACGAGCAAACATAAATCTTGAGCAGGTGTAGAGAGTGGAAGATTTGCACCATTTGAATGAATGAATAAACGTACTGTCATGTGTATTTTACAGTGAGAGACACAGTAAGATAGAATGAAAAGCGCTTCCACTTTAGCCCAAATAACTAGATCTAACTCTTTCTTTCTTCAATGTTTTGGCAGAGAATTACACAGGCTCACCACTCTCTGGGTGAAGAAATTTCTCCTCATTTAAGTCCTAGCAGCCTATCCCATGTCATTAGACTGTGACCCATTTCCAGACTCCACAGTCAGTCATTGGAGACATCCTTCTTTCCTGGTGTTGGGAGGTGAATAGAGGTGGTATGGGTCATAAGTTTGCAGATGACACCAACATTAGTGGTTTGTAGTGAGCAGTGAAGAAGGTTACCTCAGAGTACAAGGGGACCTTGATCAGATAGGCCAATGGGCCGAGGCTGGCAGATGGAGTTTAATTTAGATAAATGAGAGGTGCTGCATTTTGGAAAGGCAAATCAGGGCAGGACTTGTATATTTAATGGTAGAGCCCTGGGCAGTGTTGCTGAACAGAGACCTAGGGGTGTAGATGTGTAGTTCCTTGAAAGTGGAGTCACAGGGAGACGGATTGGTGAAGGTGGTGTTTGGTATGCTTGCCTTCACTGGTCAGTGAATGGAGTATAGGAGTTGGGATGCCATGTTGCGTCTGTCCCAGACATTGGAGAGGCCACTTTTAGAATACTGTGTTCAGTTCTGGTCTTCCTGCTATAGGAAAGACATTAAACCCTTTCAATTTGAACAAAAAAAAATTTACAAGTATGTTGTCAGGGTTGGAGGGTTTGAGCTATAGGGAAAAGGCCGAATAGACTGGGGCTATTTTCCTTGGAGCGACGAAGGCTGAGGGGCAACTTTATAGAGGGTTATAAAATTCTGAGAGGCATGGATAAGGTGAATAGCCAAGGTCTTTTACCTAGGGTGGGGGAGTCCAAAACTGCAGGACATAGGTTTATGATGCGAGGGGAAAGATTGAAAAGGGACTTGAGCGGCAACTTTTTCCATGCTGAGGGTGGTGCGTGTATGGAATGAGCTGCCAGAGGAAGTAGTGAAGGCTGGTACAATTACAACGTTTAAAAGGCACCAGGACGGGTATATGAATAGGAAGGGTTTAGGAGGATATGGGCCAAATCCTGTCCAATAGCTCTTGATGAATTTAGGATATCTGGTCAGCATGGTGAAGTTGGACCAAAGGGTCTGTTTCTGTGCTGTACAGCTCTACGATTGCTTTCCCAAAGTCTGCTCCCGCCGTTTCTGTGTATATTTTCCCCTCAAGCTAACTATACAAGCTGACTGTTTTCCGCAAGAAGACTCTGACGGGATGACTGCACATTTCTTTGACCTGCTGAAACTAAAGCTTTCCATCACCAGACCCCAAAAGAACATCCTAACAAAGACTCCATCCCGAATTAGCCTGGGATATCCTCAAAATGTAAATTATTGTTGATTTGGCAACCATTTGATTCAGTAATATATTTGAGCTATATCCTCTTGGAAGAGGATCGTAAGTTAGCTTTTAACTAATTAACTCCAAGCTTGTTTCAAGTGCCTTTACTTCAGTCTTGCCTATTAGTTTCACAATCCAATGCCCTCGTTTTGCAATAGTTAAAACTGGAATTCCTAAAACAAAAAAAAAAGGTTTTATTCAAACATGTCATCAATAGTGAATCAGCCTTTGGCAACAAATAGAACTTGTGCAAAATGGTTACTAATGGACTGCAGGGAGAACCAGCCCTGCTGGTCAAAATCAAATTTTATTTAGCTGCAAGGTAGCAGCATGTTTGCACTAAGCACCAATTCTTCAATTGACTTGGTTATAACTAACACATCAAGTTTGCATAGTACTCAGCAAGATCTCTCACTCACACAAGCATGCACTGATACAAAAAAATGTTCATATAGACTAGGACAAATTTGCAAGGTGCTGGAGCCCAAATACAGTCAGTTCTGTCCTGTCCTCATTTTTCAAGGACCGCAACTTCCCCTCCAGAGTGGTCGAAAACGATCTCGACCACGTCTCTCATGTTTCCCACAACTCATCCCTCACACCCCCTCCCTGCAATAACAACCAAAACAGAATCCCCCTCGCCCTCACGTACCACCCCACCAATCTCCGGATCCAACGCATCATCCTCCCGCACTTCTGCCATCTGCAATCTGACCCCACTACCAAAGGCATATTTCCCTCCCCACCCTTCTGCTTTCCAGAGGGACTACTCTCTCCGTGACTCCCTCATCTGCTCCACACTCCCCACCAGCCCCACCACACCCGGCACTTTTCCCTGCAACCGCAGGAAGTGCAACACCTGCCCCTACACCTCCCCCCTCACCCCCATCCCAGGCCCCAAGAAGACCTTCCACATCAAGCAAATGTTCACCTGCACATCTGCTAATGTCGTATACTGTATCTGCTGTTCCCGTTGTGGCCTCCTCTACATCGGCGAAACCAAGCGAAGGCTTGGGGACCGCTTTGCAGAACATCTACGCTTGGTTCACACTAAACAACTGCACCTCCCAGTCATGAACCATTTCAACTCCCCCTCCCATTCCTCAGACACGTCCATCCTGCCTCCTGCAGTGCCACAACGATACCACCCGAAGGTTGCAGGAACAGCAACTCATATTCCGCTTGGGAACCCTGCAGCCCAATGGTATCAATGTGGACTTCACAAGCTTCAAAATCTCCCCTCCCCCTACCGCATCCCAAAACCAGCCCAGCTTGTCCCTTTTTCTGATGAAGGGTCTAGGCCCGAAACGTCAGCCTCTCTGCTCCTATGATGCTGCTTGGCCAGCTGTGTTCATCCAGCCCTACACCTTGTTGTCTCAGATTCTCCAGCATCTGCAGTTCCTACTATCCCAGCTTGTCCCCGCCTCCCTAACCTGTCCTTCCTCCCACCTATCCCCTCCTCACACCTCAAGCTCCACTCCCATCTCCCACCTACTAGCCTCATCCCACCCCCTTGACCTGTCCGTCCTCCCTGGACTGACCTACCCCACTCCCCCCCAAACTCTACACCTACACTCACCTTTACTGGCTCTATCCTTGCCTCTTTGACCTCTCTTTCTCCTCTCCACCTATCTTCTCCTCTATCCATCTTCTATCCTCCTCCCCCTCTCTCCCTATTTATTTCAGAACTCCCTTCCCCAATTTCTGGAGGAGGGTCTAGGCCCGAAACGTCAGCTTTCCGGCTCCTCTGATGCTGCTTGGCCTGCTGTGTTCATCCAGCTCTACACCTTGTTATTCTAGCAATGTGAATTGGCTGTAACACAATTGTCGAATAGGGGAATGCTATTTTCTACAACGCGAACGTGTTGGCTGTAACGCGATTCGATTGGTGCAGAGGAGTATGTGTCAACATCACATGATCAATTCATAGGCTTTGTCGTGAATATGTACAATGTTAGCACCGACAGACTCTCCGCACCATCATCATGTGATCATTTCGCTGGCTATGTCGTGAAGTGCTTTCTGTGAGAAATACAGTACAACCTCCTCTCCCATCAAGTCATCTTAACATTTTTTCAAGGTAAAGTTTTAAATTTACTTTTATTTCATTATTAGGTATGAATTAAACATTTATTCACATTGCGGTATCCTTTGTGTTATGCTTTTGAGTGACTGGTTTTGGTGGTCTGCACAAATCCCATTTTTCCCACAGGACCCGTTATTTCTACAGCACTATTTTCCGCAATGCGAAGTTGCGCAGAAATGCCACTAATCGCGTTATAGCAGAACTGACTGTACATGAGTTAAGTGCAACAGTTCTGGACTTCAAACAAAAAGCATGTCAGAGTTACATAGAGATAAAAAACTGAAATTGCTGGAAAAGCTCAACAAGTCTGGCAGCATCTGCAGAGAGAAAGAGTTAATGTGTTGGGTTGTTAACTCTGCTTTCTCTTCACAGATGCTACCTGGCCTGCTGAGATTTTCCAGAAATTGCTGGAAAATCTCAATAGAGGAAGCAGAGTTAACGTTTTGGGTCCAGAGACTGTACCTTGGAAAATGTTGGTGTGTATGCTGAAGATGGGGGTTGGGGAGTCAGCGAGTGCGAGAAACAGTTGAACAGACCAAGGAAAAGATAAAGATCAGGCTTGGATAATCTGTAGCTGCAAATGGGGATCATTAGTGGCTGACATTGGATTGGCAGTGATGACAAGGCCTGGTGTGTGGGGGTTGGGTAAGGACATGGGAGAAGGTGCTGAAGTCCAATAATAATTTAATGCAATATTGAGTCCATAAGGCTGCAGAAGCCCCAAGTGGAAAGTGAGGTGTTATTCCAGCTTGCGCTAAGCGTCATTGGAGCACTACAGCAAGCCTGAGAGAGAGATGTTGGCCAGAGAACACAGTGGTGCATTGAAATGGCAGGTCAGGGTCATTTTTGCAGACAGGACATAGGTGTTCTACAAAGCAAATCAGCCAGTCTGTGTTTCGTCTCCTCATTGTAGAGGGGGCCACATTGTGAGCAGTGAATTCAGTTGACTGGATTGAGTGAAGTACATATAAATTTATTTTTCTGGTTTGCCCACCTCCTCCTGTCTCTCAATGCACTGCGATTCTTATTCCTGACCCTAACTACTAAAAAAGATTTAGAGGAGCTTGCATGCAACTGTTAGATTTCTTTCTCCCACCATAATGAGAGATAATAACATCTCCAAACAGGTTGATTAGAAAATACAAGGGATATTTCCTGCACAGTTGTCTTCCATGCACCTCCAACACTAGCACCTTATTGATTTCCATCACCCCAATGTTGGCAGCCATGTCTTTCAACTGCCAAGGCTTGTATTACAACCTGACAGATTTCCCTCACTATATTCTTATTGCTTAAAACTGGAGAGAGTGATGGTCTTGCACAACACAATCCACAACAATTATACACTGATGCTGTTTATATCCACAATGTTGAGAAGGTCTTACGCTAATACTGCAACTCCAAAAATATTTGAAGACTATAAAATATATAATCTTTTGATGCTACTTGGCTCCCTTGAATAATGGCCCCAGTTGCCTTCCTAAATCCAAGCTTTCGTCCAATTTGTAACCAGAAGAGGACACAAACGTCACATGCTGTTTTGAACCCAAGTTTGCATCATTATTGGTCAATATAAAAATGAGGAGACTTGCTATTTTAACATTAATAGCAGACTTACTATTTATTAGTTCTACCAGAGGCATCTAAAACAATCACAAAAGCAAGAAAAAAAATCCATAGAATTCCCCGAGTATGGAAACCGGCCATTCAGCCCAACAAGTCCACACCAACCCTCTGAAAAGCATCCCACCCAGACACACCCCATTCCTGTAAACCTGCATTTTCCATGGCTAACCCACTTAGCCTACACATCCCTGCACACTATGGTCAATTTGGCTTGGCCAATCCACCTAACCTGCACATCTTTGGACTGTGGGAGGAAACCGGAGCACCTGAAGGAAACCCACACAGACAGTGGCCAGAGGATGGAACTGAACCCGCATTCCTGGCGCTGAGACAGCAGTGCTAACCACTGAGCTGTCCTGTGAGATGCAAGATTAGCACAGGTGAGAGGTGCAACTCTTGGGGATGGGCAACGATTCAAGGTATTCATAAACATTTTGGCTCCAAATCCAATATTTCTTTTGGAAAGGTTAAATAGTTTTATGCGGAACATCCATCCAGCTGCACCTTTTCCAGGTCAGGAATCCATAATGAATGATTAATGCTGACAACCTGTGAGAGACCATGTCCATTAAAAACAGGTGCTGGGAGAAACACTAAAAAGCGATCGAAGCTCACGTTTTAACTAAAATCCCTACAGTGCGGAGAGAGAGGCCATTTGGCCCATCGAGTCTGCACTGTCCCTCCAAAAAGCATCCCACCCAGACCCAAATCATCCCTGCAACCTAACATTTTCCATGGCTCATCCACCTGGTCTGCACATCCCTGAACACTACAGGCAATTTAGCATGGCCAATCCACCTAACGTGCACAACTTTGGACTGTGGGAGGGAACTGGAGCACCCAGAGGAAACCCATTCAGACACGGGGAGAACGTGAAAACTCCACACAGACAGTGACTCGAGGGTAGAATCAAACCTGGGTCCCTGGCGCCGTGAGGCTTGAACAGACGTCAACCCTCGAAGTTACTACATAGTTGGAGGAAGGAGATCACACTGGGCAGTCCAATTAATAAAAAGCATCTTCTGCTTCACTTGCATCCACAAAGTTTTAGAGTCTGAGCATCAAATCATCCCCCACTATAGGTGCTGCAAATTAAGATGTTTCAGCTCAAGTAGCTAGGTGCTTTATGTACATGTTGTGATAAAAAGTTCTAATCTATTTACTTATGATCATGATAAATATTCATCTGCAGCAAATATAAATATTACATTATGTGCAATATTTTGGAACAAGGCCTTTACCCTTGCCTTTTTGATCTAGTAAGGGAGCAGGTGTGATCAGATCCAAGAATAAGTCAGGACCTTTAGGGAAGGAGGAAGAAACCCTGACTAAAGGTCAGGGAATGAAAGCTCTCATTGAAGGCACTAGTTCTATCCCCATACCATGGGCAACATGTTAAGCTATGGTCAATACAAGATAACTTGGATAATTGTATAAATTTATGTCACCAAGGGCTAAATTGCATTCTTGAAATATGACCACACCAGGACCTCTCTGTTTGTTCAGTCACTAAATTATCGGACAGCTTATCCAACATCCAGTATTGCATGAGCAGCAATATCCTCTGATTAAACACTGGGAAAACAGAAGCCATTGGTTTCAGCCTCTGCTCCAAACTCCAATCCTCCAAGTCTCTGGTATCTTGTGCCTCCCCAAGTTTAATCCCTCCATCATTAAACAGCAGGTCATCAGGTGCATCGGCCCAAGTTCTAGAACTCCATCCCTCTACTACTCTGCATCTCTATGTGCTTTAATATATTTAAAATCTCTATCTGATCTGACCCAACATTCCTCATCTCCTCAGTATCAGACTTTATGTTTATACCACACTTGTAAAGAAAACCTTGAGATGTTTCACTGATTTATACAGTACCTCCAATACAAGGTTGCCGCTGTTATTGCAGCAAATAGCTTGACAGAAAATATTTGGAAATGGGGAAGTGTCTTGTGCCCAACCATCCAGAGAAATATGCAACATTACTCTCATTCTATCAGCTGAAAAGATTCTAAAGTTTAGCTATTACTAGTCTAAACAGAAAACTATTCAACTTGTAACATTTATTTGCAGGAAAACCCCCGATAAGTCTTAAACTTGATTTTCATAGTTTTAACCTCTCTTCATGGTTATGGCTCCACTGAATTTCTTGTAGTTGTGCCCCAGACTTGTCACTGAATTTGTATTATGGTAAAATCCCCTCTCAGCCACTTGTGTTCTCAACATCAGAAGTCTACAGTGGGAGGGGTGATATTTTTAATTTTATCCCCTGTAAAGCAGAGCGTACCACTGGTACACATTCTGTTGCCCACCTAATGAAACCAACAACGCAAACAGAAAGCGCCTTCTATAATGTGTTCATGACATGTGAGCATATTGGCTTAGTTGGGGGGGGGGGGGGGGGGGGGGGGGGGGGGGGGGGGGGCACGCGCTGCCTTACAGGGGGTAAAAGTCG